>NC_054534.1:106856076-107156076 GCF_017654505.1 Polyodon spathula | reverse complement strand
TTAACTATCACTACTTACTTTATTATAAAATACCTGTGTCTTCCTTTTGTGCCACCAGTTGAAAGGGAGCTACACCTGTGCTTTCGCAGAGATGATGTACCAGTTTTGTTGCTGTCGTTTAGTAAAACATATTGACAGGTTTTACAAGCAAGGAATCCAGTCAGCTGTTCATTATTTTCATTCGCTATGATTCCAAAAGAATTCCTTTCTAATACGATATTTGGGAAAGGGCTACAGACGAGTATGCTGAAAGGACAGAAAACATTTTGGGTGATTCAAATCCGACCCGATATTTATTTATTTATTTATTTATTTATTTATTTAGATATATTTTTGACCCAAACCGCAAAAAAGTTCACATTCTGACCTAAACCTGACCCGCTTTTGCGGATCACCTGCGGGTTCCGCTCGCACCCGACCCGATGCAGGACTCTACCTCTGCTTTAGTTTGTGCATGACAAACTAAAGTACTACTCAGATTCATCAATATAAGGTTTTGGAACAGTTCAATATCTGTTAATCCTCACCCTTAATTGAAGAGGTCCTACAAAAGTCCTTTAAAGTAAATATTGCGCCTGCCACCAGTGCAGTTATAGATCCTAAACACAGCAGTATTGTGCATCAGACAGACTCGTTTATAAATGGAGCTGCTGTTTTGTTCATGATTTTAGTGGACTTTACTGAATCATCTAACTGAATAATTTTGAAGGTTCCACCTCAATCTGTGTTGTTTTTTTATTTTTTATTTATTTTTAGTCCTGCTAATTAATATCTGTCTTCTGTGGGTACTTAAGGTGCATACATTCTCAAACATGGTAGCATCCTTCTACTGGTTAGGATTGGCTGTCACAGGCTTCTTTTAATGGGATTCATCTCTGTCTGCTCACGTGGACTCCTTAAGAGGCTGTATGGGGATGCACTGCAGATTAAAAGCATCTACCTTGTCATATTTGTTTTCTGAACATTGTTCCCAGTTTATTAACCATCCACAGAAAGTCAATCAAGCTGCAAAATGAGTATTTTTTAAATTTATTTTATTTACAAAACACTTCAACCCAGGGAATTGACCTGTATTGCTCCTTGTATCAGCAATGCCATGTTCCATACAGAACAGACATGCTGAAAAATGAGGTATTGATTATAGGGCTATTCCTATATGCATTTGTTAGTATTTTACATTTGAAACCAGCAATGTACATGTGTTCAGTTTTGCTAACGAAAGGCACATACTCATTTGTTCAAGTATAAAACCATCCGACTAGCATTGGTGGTACCTAGCCGTACAAATAACTTAAGTGGGCAGACCGGAATCCTGTACTTACAGCTTGTATTAATTGTATGGAATAAAAACCATATTTTGCTACTGTACTAAAATCACAAGGATGCATTGTATTTCTTCTAGTGCAATTCTGCCTCTTTAGAATTGCCAGTATGAAGGCATGCCTATTCGTTGTAAACAGTGTTCATTACCTAACGTTGATAGTAACCTTAACTTCTAACCTTTGCCCCCACTGATGCAGCGAGGAGTGAAACCCAAGAAGGTGGTGCATGTTTTTTATAAATGCCTGACAACATCACAGATTCACCTGGGTGCATGAAAAGAACAGCCCACCTAACGCTTTTGTGTTCATCCCTACCATGTATTTAACCCTTCACATCAAACAGCACCATGCGATTTTATGTTCAGCCACCTCATTGTCAAGCACACTGGCAGCATTTGACTGAAACAGCTTTTTGTCGACTTTATGTTTTCAGCTAGTTAGTGACCAGCATCTGAAGAGGTTTTTTTTTTTTATAGTTAGCTCTCCTGTTTAGCACAACAGGGTCTTGCTGTGTATGAGGCCTAGGCTTTGATTGTAGTGTAGTCAAGCACCCCTCACAAACCCCAAATCAGAAAAGGAACAAAATAATTCAAAGAAATGGGGGAAAAAAAAGTGTTGTATGGCTTGTCCTATATCTCCAGAGTACTTTTAGAAGGGGAGTTGACACAAAATTCACACACAAACGTATTGGATTTCTCCTTTGGGAGAGCTGATCAGCAGCAGCACTTGTTTTTCAACCTTCAGAACGTCCCACTCCTGGAGGAGGAGGAGGAGGGTTTGGGGTGTATAGAATAGGCATGGGTAGCTTGTAAACTGTGTCTATTAGGACAGAAAGGGATGAAGGATAAGTTTTGGTACCCAGTTCAGAGCCTGTTCAGCAGTTTTCCTGATCGCAGGGAGGGGTGTAGATTATGGCGTGCCCATTTTCTGACTTCCTGAACAACTTGTCTCGTCCTTCCAGTCCACGGAATATGCGGGCCTCTGTATGTTATCCTTTCTGCATGTCTCTCTCTCCATCCATACAGCCATCAGTATGCCTCTGTGCTGCACTGCTGAATCACGCTCCCTTTCTGCATGCCTGCTGCACTTACTAATTGCAGCAACACTGTTTCAGGGTGTTATGCTTCCTTCATAATTCCAATTTATTCAGTATCATTATTAAATGTTTTGCATGCTGTTAAGGGGATCCACTGGGGGTGTGTGTCAGTTTTCTACTGTACCTGCATCTTCATTCTTTGGTACTGTTTTTAAAGTCTGCTGTCAGGAAGGAGCAAAGTAAAATATCAGCTGATACGCTTAACAGTATTATCTGACACAGCCACAAAATGAAGCTGGAAGAGGAACTGCATTTTTTACAGAACCTATGAACCTATTAACTAACTGCGAGAAACTAAACTACCTTTCCTAAACTGAGATATGTATTTATTTTGACACTTGCCAACACTGATCCTCTCAAGTGGTTCGTGAAGGATATGTCTTACCCCTGACTAAAGAACATTACTTTGTGTCTGCTAATTGTTTATTGTTGAATATGTTTTGTGTATCGCAAATAACTTGGAGGAAGAAAGAAAAATGTATGTTTTGAAGTTTATAGCAGCCTGTGTTATTGCCATGAATAGGTGCACTTGTTCCTGGCCATAACCACCCTCTGTCACCGCTAAACCTGAAAACAGCTTACACTTTACATTCTTTCCATATCCCGTGCTGAGAAACACCCGTTTCAGGCAAGTCCAAAATGTTTTAATTTTTAACCCATAATGGTTACACTTATGTGTTCATGCAAGATTGTTTTAATAATTAGTTATTTGCCATACACAAAATATATTCAACAATGAACAATTAGTAGAGATAAAGTAATGTCCTTTAGTCAGGGTTAAGATATATGTGACGAAGCGTAAGTTATGCTCAGCATTCTGTCCATCACAAGGACTGAGCTGTTTTTTCATGAACTACTGATTTTAAACAATTAAATGTATTAATTTTATTCTCTACATTTTTTTACATTTCGCCACAATTTGCAATTCTGTTTTAAATCCTACGTATCGTACTGTAGTACAGCTTTAAATCCTGCGAACAAGCCTCCATCCTGATTGGATTATTGTTTTTAATCTCGCAAGCAGAGTCTCCAATAGAAATGTAGGAATTTGCTGTCACTCAGTACTTGGGGTGGGTTTAAAGTATTCCATAGAAGTCAGGAAGGAGGGACATTGCCCAGCAGCACTGGGAAAGGTAGTTTGTTTTAGGTTTGTATTGTTTTTAAATGGGAAAGTGGTGATGAAGTCAACGTGAATCGAGTAACCGTTTCCAGTGTTTATTGGCTATATACCGATTTCATTATTTAATTTTTTGTGTCGGGTGTTTTATCAGTTTTTATGGGTTAAAACTAAATCAGAGGCCCCAATTATGTTATTATAGTCATTTATATTGTGTATGTGTATAAATGTGTTAAAATTAAATTAAATTAAAAATAACTTTAAAATATAAACCTGTATGCCAGGGGCGCGCAGACAGTTGATATAAAATAAAAACCTGTATGCCAGGGGCACGCAGACAGTTGATATAAAATAGAAACCTGTATGCCAGGGGTGCGCAGACAGTTGATATAAAATAGAAACCTGTATGCCAGGGGCGCGCAGACAGTTGATATAAAATAGAAACCTGTATGCCAGGGGCGCGCAGACAGTTGATATAAAATAGAAACCTGTATGCCAGGGGCACGCAGACAGTTGATATAAAATAGAAACCTGTATGCCAGGGGCGCGCAGACAGTTGATATAAAATAGAAACCTGTATGCCAGGGGCACGCAGACAGTTGATATAAAATAGAAACCTGTATGCCAGGGGCACGCAGACAGTTGATATAAAATAGAAACCTGTATGCCAGGGGCGCGCAGACAGTTGATATAAAATAGAAACCTGTATGCCAGGGGCGCGCAGACAGTTGATATAAAATAGAAACCTGTATGCCAAGGGCACGCAGACAGTTGATAGGTCTGGAAGGGGGTACATGACAATCAAATGTTTGGGAACCGCTGCTCTACTTGATATAAATGCTCCCCCTAGTGTAAATCCTGATGTATTGATAGTCTAAGTTTGCTATCTGTTTACAAGCCGACTAGGAGAATGGGTATCAATTGCTGACATCCCTTGTTCTTGAAGTGTAATCATGAAAGGCGATTCAGGAAGTGTTCTTGTTAATAATAGCCAGCCATGCAGGTGCATTGGTACACATGATGGGATTCCCCCTGCCCACAGAGACCCGGAACAACACTTCAATTATAAAGGAGAACTGTCGGTCGCATTTTTTAAAATAAAGGATATATATGGATGTTATGAGCATCAGCAATTGATTCTATGGTAGTATTCCAGCTAGTGTTTTCCACTATTATAACAACTTCTATTGTAGTATTAAAGCAGGCTTATTTTATGTGAGATTAAAGCAAGCTTGTCATTTAGCAATATTAGCAGGTTGATTCTATGGTAGTATTAAAGCACATTGATCAGAATGGTAGTATTAAAGCAGGTTGATTCTATGGTAGTACTAAAGCAGTTGAACTATGGTAGTATGAACAGCTAATATGAAGTGTAGTAGCTAATCCATCACATTTACACAATGATTCTTAACGGGGGTATTCTTGAAGGTTGATTCTAAAAAAGTAAAAAAAAAAGTTGATTCGATGGTAGTATTGATTCTATGGTAGTATTAAAGCAGGTTGATTCTATGGTAGTATTAAAGCAGGTTGATTAGTATTGATTCTATGGTAGTATTATTGATTCTATGGTAGTATTAAAGCAGGTTGATTCTATGGTAGTATTAAAGCAGGTTGATTCTATGGTAGTATTAAAGCAGGTTGATTCTATGGTAGTATTAAAGCAGGTTGATTCTATGGTAGTATTAAAGCAGGTTGATTCTATGTTGATTCTGTTTAGTATTAAAGCAGGTTGATTCTATGGTTATTAAAGCAGGTTGATTCTATGGTAGTATTAAAGCAGGTTGATTCTATGGTAGTATTAAAGCAGGTTGATTCTATGGTAGTATTAAAGCAGGTTGATTCTATGGTAGTATTAAAGCAGGTTGATTCTATGGTAGTATTAAAGCAGGTTGATTCATGGTAGTATTGATTCTATGGTAGTATTAAAGCAGGTTGATTCTATGGTAGTATTAAAGCAGGATGATTCGATGGTAGTATTGATTCTATGGTAGTATTAAAGCAGGTTGATTCTATGGTAGTATTAAAGCAGGATGATTCTATGGTAGTATTGATTCTATGGTAGTATTAAAGCAGGTTGATTCTATGGTAGTATTAAAGCAGGTTGATTCTATGGTAGTATTGATTCTATGGTAGTATTAAAGCAGGTTGATTCTATGGTAGTATTAAAGCAGGTTGATTCTATGGTAGTATTAAAGCAGGTTGATTCTATGGTAGTATTAAAGCAGGTTTAAAGCAGTATTGATTCTATGGTAGTATTAAAGCAGGTTGATTCTATGGTAGTATTAAAGCAGGTTGATTCTATGGTAGTATTAAAGCAGGTTGATTCTATGGTAGTATTAAAGCAGGTTGATTCTATGGTAGTATTAAAGCATGGTAGTATCTATGGTAGTATTAAAGCAGGTTGATTCTATGGTAGTATTAAAGCAGATTGATTCTATGGTAGTATTAAAGCAGGTTGATTCTATGGTAGTATTAAAGCAGGTTGATTCTATGGTAGTATTAAAGCAGGTTGATTCTATGGTAGTATTAAAGCAGGTTGATTCTATGGTAGTATTAAAGCAGGTTGATTCTATGGTAGTATTAAAGCAGGTTGATTCTATGGTAGTATTAAAGCAGGTTGATTCTATGGTAGTATTAAAGCAGGTAGATTCTAAAGCAGTATTGATTCTATGGTAGTATAGTATTAAAGCAGGTTGATTCTATGGTAGTATTAAAGCAGGTTGATTCTATGGTAGTATTAAAGCAGGTTGATTCTATGGTAGTATTAAAGCAGGTTGATTCTATGGTAGTATTAAAGCAGGTTGATTCTATGGTAGTATTAAAGCAGGTTGATTCTATGGTAGTATTAAAGCAGGTTGATTCTATGGTAGTATTAAAGCAGGATGATTCTATGGTAGTATTTGATTCTATGGTAGTATTAAAGCAGGTTGATTCTATGGTAGTATTAAAGCAGGATGATTCTATGGTAGTATTGATTCTATGGTAGTATTAAAGCAGGTTGATTCTATGGTAGTATTAAAGCAGGATGATTCTATGGTAGTATTAAAGCAGGTTGATTCTATGGTAGTATTAAAGCAGGTTGATTCTATGGTAGTATTGATTCATGGTAGTATTGATTCTATGGTAGTATTAAAGCAGGTTGATTCTATGGTAGTATTAAAGCAGGTTGATTCTATGGTAGTATTGATTCTATGGTAGTATTAAAGCAGGTGATTCTATGGTAGTATTAAAGCAGGTTGATATGGTAGTATTAAAGCAGGTTGATTCTATGGTAGTATTAAAGCAGGATGATTCTATGGTAGTATTGATTCTATGGTAGTATTAAAGCAGGTTGATTCTATGGTAGTATTAAAGCAGGTTGATTCTATGGTAGTATTGATTCTATGGTAGTATTAAAGCAGGTTGATTCTATGGTAGTATTAAAGCAGGTTGATTCTATGGTAGTATTAAAGCAGGTTGATTCTAGCAGGGTATTAAAGCAGGTTGATTCTATGGTAGTATTAATTCTAGGGTAGTATTAAAGCAGGTTGATTCTATGGTAGTATTAAAGCAGGTTGATTCTATGGTAGTATTAAAGCAGGTTGATTCTATGGTAGTTAAAGCAGGTTGATTCTATGGTAGTATTAAAGCAGGTTGATTCTATGGTAGTATTAAAGCAGGTTGATTCTATGGTAGTATTAAAGCAGGTTGATTCTATGGAGTATTAAAGCAGGTTGATTCTATGGTAGTATTAAAGCAGGTTGATTCTATGGTAGTATTAAAGCAGGTTGATTCTATGGTAGTATTAAAGCAGGTTGATTCTATGGTAGTATTAAAGCAGGTTGATTCTATGGTAGTATTAAAGCAGGTTGATTCTATGGTAGTATTAAAGCAGGTTGATTCTATGGTAGTATTAAAGCAGGTTGATTCTATGGCAGTATTGAAGCATGGTAGTATTCTATGGTAGTATTAAAGCAGGTTGATTCTATGGTAGTATTGATTTGATGGTAGTATTAAAGCAGGTTGATTCTATGGTAGTATTAAAGCAGGTTGATTCTATGGTAGTATTAAAGCAGGTTGATTCTATGGTAGTATTAAAGCAGGTTGATTCTATGGTAGTATTAAAGCAGGTTGATTCTATGGTAGTATTAAAGCAGGTTGATTCTATGGTAGTATTGAATTGATAGTAGTATTAAAGCAGGATGATTCTATGGTAGTATTGATTCTATGGTAGTATTAAAGCAGGTTGATTCTATGGTAGTATTAAAGCAGGATGATTCTATGGTAGTATTAAAGCAGGTTGATTCTATGGTAGTATTAAAGCAGGTTGATTCTATGGTAGTATTAAAGCAGGTTGATTCTATGGTAGTATTAAAGCAGGTTGATTCTATGGTAGTATTAAAGCAGGTTGATTCTATGGTAGTATTAAAGTAGGTTGATTCTATGGTAGTATTAAAGCAGGTTGATTCTATGGTAGTATTAAAGCAGGTTGATTCTATGGTAGTATTAAAGCAGGTTGATTCTATGGTAGTATTAAAGCAGGTTGATTCTATGGTAGTATTAAAGCAGGATGATTCTATGGTAGTATTAAAGCAGGTTGATTCAATGGTGGTATTAAAGCAGGTTGATTCTATTAGTATTAAAGCAGGTTGATTCTATGGAATTATTGATTTGATGGTAGTATTAAAGCAGGTTGATTCTATGGTAGTATAGATTTGCACAGCAGTGTATATTTAAGTTTTATTACTCAAATTGTGATAGACGTGGCAAATTTGTATCTTTTTAAAACAAAAATCTTTTTTATATGCCTACCTTACTACCAGCCTGGCCTTATATTATGTAGGGATTCATCTTTTGCATTTGGAGATGGTTGGTTGGTAATTTCACAGAAGAACTCAAACTAGCCAGCCATGACCATTGTGAAAAGAGAAACTGGCCGTCGAATGGTTTTTGAGAAGAGACGATTATCATACTTTCTCTTGTGTAATCTGTTGAAAGGGAAGGATATATATAATGTGTATATATAATTATTATAATTTTAAATAAGAATCGAGTTAAAATCTTAACTCCTTTTTAAAGTCACACAGTTAATTTGCAACTTCATATATTTGAAAAGAAGAGATTGGTGTTTACCGTGCACACTGTGTTACTGCATGCTCAGGGATTCATGGTTGCATGATTTACACTACCTCTCAGCTGCTGTTGTCTTGACAATGGCACCCCCTCCTGTTAAGTAGTTATAACACTCTTTTACTGTTCCAGAGTTAAAACCAGTTTATTTCATTAGTGTTAAGCTGTTGTCAAATAAGCCTTGGTGTCTGCTGTACTCATGGGTTCGTTCATTGTCTGAATTTCACGCCCCCCCCCCGCCGCCCCCCAAATAAATTAATAAATAAATAAATAAAAAGTGGGACTGCGGGTTCTGCTGAATAGACAATGCTTGCAAATGGCTGCATAATCAGTGGAAAGGCATGGCTTTGAGTTAGCTCAGTTTGTCTCATTGTTGACCTGAACGTGTTGCATTTACTGTAAGTCAAAAAGCTTAAACTTAATAGGGAACTGCTCTTGTTTGGCCTCCTTTATTTTACTGGTGGCTGATGAGGATTTCTGTATGCAAAAATTAAATGTACAAAGTGATGCTTGCCAGAAGTCTGTCGTCAGTAAGAAGTATGGTCGTTGGGTTACTGCATCGAAACTATCTGTGATTAATTGAATTATTTCTTCTTTTAGCCTGTATTCACTCTTGTCTTTGTGGGGTTCAGAATATTCTGTGTAATTGATGCTTTCAAACCAGTACCAGTTACTGCAGTCTACGGTATATCTTTTTTGACTCCAGTGCTGAGTCACCCAATGTAGCATATATATGTTGAATTGCTTTAGAATATATTTGTCCAGTAAGAAACCTGCAACTTGTCAGTATGTAGAACTGACAAGTGAAATGTCTTCCATAACGATTGAGATTTCCATCTGAGGTAACGTATGTAGTGCCGGAGCTGAAATCTACAGCTGACTTTGATAGGACCGCTATATTTCATAACGTAACCACATTGTTTTATATTGTGATCACATTAAATAAATGTAATTATGAAACAAAGCCATTTCAACACACCAAACCCTTGAAACAAACTGTTCAGTCTGCATATTGGTAGCAGTGATCCGCACGCATCATCTTGTTGTGCTAATTCTGCTTAAAACTGTAATAGTATCCATGAAAGCACCAGACTGCGTCTACAGGGACATGAACCTACAGACATCTGCTGCTTAATTTTTAAAATAATGATTTTCAAACTCCTGCCAGTGTAATCGGATTCCTTTTAGCAGCAAGAAGCCTAGACCTTAACACTGGTAGCAATTTCTGAGTTATCTTTTTTGTTGAATTTAAAACAAAAAAGTACCACTGCTTGTTTTCAGCTGCCATTCATTATGAGGGTGGTAAATCAGCTTGGTTTAAACAAGCAAACTTGACATAACTAGTAAACCATTTAAAATATTATTTTCTGTGTTCCAATATAGAACTACCGGAATGTATTTCTATTTTCTTCGTAAATAGTTGATGCACAATTCAGAAAGATCCAAAATGCTTAAATGCAAATGTTTAAAAGAAAGAAAGAAAAAAGCGAAGCAGCAAGTCATTAGGTAAAACTAACTTTTCAGTAATGGGCCATATGTAAAGCAGGTGACGAAGTCAGCTGTCACTGTGATTTGGAAGCAGTGTGCAGTAACCCACACATACACACACTAGACACACACTGGCTCGTAGTCTAGGTTGTCTTCTCTACTCCATTGTTTTGGGGAGGGGCTTGCAAGCCATTTTAATTAGCCACTGAGGCTAGTGAGACTAAAGATCAGTGTGTTGCTAGGATACAAAAGAGCCTTCTATCACCCTCCTCTTGCTCCTCAGCAGAGCAAAGCTACGAATCAGTTACTGGTGCAGTCTGGATGGGGGAGTGGGGGGGAGGGATGGGAAAAAAAAAATCTAAGTGATGATGTAATGGCCAAGCAGGGCGGTGGTTGGAGAATCACAAGGACACAGGCAAAGAGTGGGGCTTCCTTCTCAGCAGCGCAGGTGCAGGGTTCCGGGCCTGTGAAACAGGGGTGTTGAAGATGGCTCTCTGCTAATTAACCGACCACAGAAGCTTTTGGAGAAAAGGAAAGGGGGAAGACACTGAACAATAGATTACAGAGGACAGAGGATGGGGGGTGGGGGGGGAGACACGAAAAAGGACCCAGCAGCCATTTGCAAGCAGTCTTCAGCAGCCTTTCTTTGGGTTGCAATACTGTACTGTACCTAGCAGAACCTGCATTTTGTTTTGTTTCAATGTGATTCTAACTGACAGTGTTTCTCTGTTTTTATTCCTCTGTATCCTTTCTTTCAAAATGATGAGACAGACCCCAACTCCCAGGAAGGTACATCAATGCATTCTTTTTACCTTCGGGCTCTTAAGTTAATCTTGGTGTTTGGTTAGGATGGTGTTTCTGTGGCGTTTTTATATGTGTTAGTGGGATTTGCTTAGTTTAATATTATGATACTAGCTTTGCTTTCCTTTTATTTTTAAGGCAAGTCATTATTTATTCTAGATTTGTTTGCAGATGCTGATTTTATTTTTTTGATGTCTTAATTTGGAGTGGAGGAGGGTGTTGCAGTACAATAGTGATATATTCTTCTACTTGTTTTTTTAATCAACTTTTTTAATAATAGTGGCTTAAAGTATTGTTTGATTGCCCATGGTATATTTTACTGTTTTCATTCATGTCAGTTTAACATTCTTTTTTTTTTTTTTAAATGTTATGCTTCAATAATTAGCCTTTTTAAAAAAAAAAAAAACTTTAACAACAACAAAAACAGATACAAAAATACAATACAGATCATAATAATACAATCAACGATCAGTGAAAAAGGCAACAATCAAATAGTAGCAAACAGGAACAAGTCTACTCAACTACTTAAAACAAACATGCACAGCTCTCGAGAAGATCATCATGCAGCTTACTCTTGAATTGTACTAAAGTTATTCAGGACTGCAAGTTAAGTTTAGATTGTAAATCATTCCAAGAGTAAAGAGCAAAATAGGCAAATTATTTTTTAGCAGCCTCTGTGTACGCACTATAGGAACCATGAAATTAAAAAATGTATGCGATCTAATAATTTACAATGAATAGCCTTATATAACAGAATATACCAGCGCTTCAGCCTTCACAAAGCCAAGGAGGTCCAGCCAAGCAAACTATATAATAACATAATGATGAGGACTGTAACTTGAATTCATAATATATCTCAAGGTGCATATATATATATATATATATATATATATATATATATATATATATATATATATATATATATATATATATATATATATATATATATATATATATAGGATCAAGTTTGTTTAATGTTAAGGCAGATGCAAACCTATAGACTGTGTCCCCATGATCAATTTGTGGCAAGAATATACAAGCAATTTGTAACTACAGAAAAACAAGATCAGAGTCTATAAAAGAAGCCTGTCATGAATTGCAAGATTATCAATATGGAGTATTGCTATATAACCAGATACCCAGATATGTATAGTTAATACGTTTTTACAGCACATATTTTGCATGCATTTTGGAATTGCTCAATTTAGATTTTACATCAGACTTGTTTTATGCATCAAAAATATTCTTTTTCTTTTTTCACTAAGTTGCCTCAAATTGTTGATTGTCCTGTGAGGCACTGTTCATGCACAAACATTTACAGAACCTGAACACATTGCACAAACTATTCAGCAGTCCTGTATAGAATATATTGTAGTAAAATACCAGGGAAAATTTAATTAATCTCTTTTAAAGAGATTGCTCTCATGAACACATAGGACTGGACAACGGAAAGCAGAATGAGGGATTTATTAGCTAGCAGGAGGCTACTTCCTGGCTTCTGCTTGATGTAGTCGGTCAGATTACCACCTAGTATCATGAAACGCATATCTGTACTTGTGTTGCACATCGTTCACAACGTGTTGCAAGGTGCAACTATATATATATATATATATAATATATATATATATATATATATATATATATATATTCCTGTTGATCTTTGAATTTGAAATTAGCTTTAACTAGTGTTATCCTCATTGCTTTTGTGTGTTGGGTAATTTCATGAATTAGTATCAGTTTAAAGATTAATTTATTTTTAAGGTAGTCATCTTTCTTTTTTCATACTGTGACTGTGGTCAGCTAAGAAAGTTTCCTCATACTTTGACTACCGGTCAAAAGTTTAAGAACACCCCCATTTTTCCAGTTTTTATTGAAATTTAAGCAGTTCAAGTCCAGTGAATAACCTGAAATGGTACAAAGGTAAGCGGTAAACTGCCAGAGGTTAAAAAAAAGTTTAGGTTACCAAAAACTGAAAAATAATGTACATTTCAGAGTTATACAAAAAGGCCTTTTTCAGGGAACAAGTAATGGGTTAACAACTTACAGCTGTTCTGCAGCAATGGAAGTAAATTAAGCCTTGAAAGTTGACGCTAACAATTCCTACAGGTGTCCCAACTTTTGTTGATTACTTACAAACCCTCTATCTGTATAAAAGCAGTGTTGGAACAGACTGTGTTACTACACCCTCTTAAGCATTATTTGGACAGTATTGTACTGCAGGAAGTAGTATATTGCTATCATAATGGCGAGAAAAAGGCAATTAACAAAGGAAGACAGACAGACCATATAACCCTTAAAAGTGTAGGTCTTTTTTTCCTTTAGAGAAATTGCAAAGAAAGCCAAGGTGTCAGTGAGTACAGTTTCCTACATCATCAAAAGGCACTTGGAAACTGGAGGAAACTCTGACAGGAAGAGGTCTGGCAGACCCAAAGCCACAACAGAATCAAAAGACAAGTTTCTGAGAGTCAACAGCTTGCGTGATAGGCAGCTCACAGGACAACAGCTGCAAGCACAGCTTAGCACTGGTCGAAGTAAGCAAGTCTCAGTTTCAACTTTGAAGAGAAGACTTCGAGCTGCAGGTTTGACAGGTCGAGTGACAGTAAGAAAGCCATTGCTAAGATGGCAAAATAAGAAAAAGAGGCTTGCCTGGGCCATGAAGCACTGCCAGCGGACTACTGAAGACTGGAAGAAGGTCTTATGGACCGATGAATCTAAATTTGAAATCTTCGGTTCATCACACAGGGTTTTTGTACGCCATCGAGTAGGCAAAAGGATGGTTCCTCGGTGTGTGACACCAACTGTCAAACATGGAGGAGGAAGCGTGATGGTCTGGGGCTCTTTTACTGGATCCAGAGTCGGCGAATTGCACAGAGTGGGTGGCACCCTGAACCAAAACGGCTACCACAGCATTTTGCAGCGCCATGCAATACCCTCTGGTATACGCCTAGTTGGTCAGGGGTTCATCCTACAGCAAGATAATGACCCAAAACATACCTCAAGGCTATGTCAGAACTACCTTAGAAGAAAAGAACAAGACGGTAGGATTCAAATCATGGAATGGCCAGCACAGTCTCCAGACTTAAACCCCATCGAGCTGGTTTGGGATGAACTGGACAGAAGGGTGAAAGCAAAGCAACCTACAAGTACAACACATTTGTGGGAACTTCTGCAACAGTGTTGGGAAGAACTTTCCGAACAATATTTGATTTCCATTGTAGAAAGAATGCCACGAGTGTGTTCGGCTGTTTTATATCTGCAAAAGGTGGCTACTTTGAGTCAAAAATTTAGATTAAATTTTGTTAAACAAAACGATTCCATGATTTCTTTTTTATCTCCAATTGTTTATTTGTTCTATGCTTTAATTTCAGAGTACATTGAGACATTAAACTGCATAAATTTCAATAAAAACTGAAAAAATGTTCTAAATGTTAGGTGTTCTAAAACTTTTGACCGGTAGTGTATATTGACCAAAACCATGCAATATATGTATCAAGTGCATATATTATGAGCATCTGTATCAATCAACCTTTTGTCATAAGGTTTTTGTTATTCATTGTTTGCTGTAAAAAAGGGCTTTATTTAAAAGTCAAAGCTTATCAACCTGTTGCCCCACTCCAGTCCATTGTTATTTGAGATTTCATTTTTTTCTTATATGTATTATAGCGTCTTTGTTTAAAAACAGCTCTAGTCATTAAAGTGCAATCACTGTACCAGTGGATGCACTGACACAGCCAGCTTGTTCGAGTTGCTCAAATTAGGAGAAATGCCTTTTGAAAGCCAGTAACTTGATGTAGAAATTAATCAACAAATCACCAGAGTGTTCAGGTCAGCCAATGTGTTTAATACATTATGTAGTATGTTTTTTAAGTTAAGTTTTAAGTTTTTTTTTTTAGTTGACATTTGCTTGTCCTTATCAAAGATGTGCATATACTGTGGGCTTTCTATCTTGTAATAAATGGTTGTATTCATTTCCGAAATGTAAAGTGGGGATTCTTGGTGATTTTGTTTTTGAAAAACAGCAGTGCCCATTACTTCAAACACCACAGTGTCTCTTAGGGTTTAAATAGTGCCCATTACTTCAACACCACAGTTTCTTTTTAGGTTTATAAGGACAAACTAATCACTAAAGCTATTTGTGTGCACAGAGATGTTAGGAGAGTAATACTGGAAATGACTGTCATGGCAACAGTTTCCATTGGTTCCGCTAAAGACGGTGCTCTTCTTAACTGGACTCTTCTCTTATCCGGATACCTTGTGGTGAACTCAAGTTGAAGTATCTGTGTTGTTTATCAGACCATAATGGAACTAGCAATAATGGTCTGGAGCATCTTAAAAGTTAAGCACTGAGATGCAACACGATGTGCATTGTTAACAGTAGCCTGTCTTGCTCTTGTTACCAGTATGACGATGTGTTTGTTTTTTGTCCCTCCTGTTCTGGTAACTGCTGCCTCTGCCACTGCACTCTGCTGTTGCCGCCGCCACTGCTGCTGCTTGTCTGTCCCTGTGTGTCTATTTCTCCCTGTGTGACTGTTTCCTACTCTGAATCCTCCCACTCTCCTCCAGACCCCAGCCAGGCGGACCAAGGTGAGCACTAACACATGGGTGTGATGTGAGTGGTGTGCTGGGTGTCTGCTACAAATGAATGGGATGCATAATTGTGTAATATATGTGAGGTTTGTGGACTGCACAAAATAACCCCTGTAATAGAAGCATTGCAAGTGTACATTATAAGTAATGTTGCACACATGGCTCATCCACCTTGAAGTTGTGTTATGATTAGATACAGAAATTCTAAGTATGTGAAAGTGTATACATGTTAATCCTAAAGGGTAAAAGCTTAGGAAATCAAACTTAACACAACATGCCTAGTCTAACGTGTGGTTCCACAGCCGACGAGACCCAGCAGCTCGGCAGCGTCCAGCGGCACGGCGGGCCCTTCAGCGTCGGCCTCCGGGGGGGACATGAGCAGCAGCGAGCCGAGTACCCCCCTGGTAGCACCTGTGATCCCCACCCCTAGCATGGGGCTCACCTCTCCAGGAGCCCACCCTCACCCGACTCCCAGCAAGGTAAGGACCAGCAAGGGGAAGGAGGTGTAAACAAGAGCCTGCAAACCTGATAGACCCAGTGTCTTATGTAACAAACTACAGACCCAGCTTGTTAAAAGTTGCAAGTAGATGCAACAAGCTAGTTAAAAATGGTTTAAACATATTCTCTCTCTCTCTCTCTCTCTCTCTCTCTCTCTCTCTCTCTCTCTCTCTCTCTCTCTCTCTCTCAAATCCTCTAGTATAGGATATATATTATAGAAATATATATATATATATATATATTATATATTTGATCTATATAACTAGGAAATTACTTTGTTTGCAAGGAGAGAATTATTTTTTTCTTCTAAACATCACAGTGTATCCAGTTCTTGCTCTGTCCTGCAACACTGCGGGCACATTGATTGGAATGAGTGTCGTATTGTGGGAACAGTAAACCAGCATTGCTGCAGGAGTGAGCCTCATCTGGACACACTGTGATCATGAAGACAAAAGAGGCTGCAATAGTTAAAAAATATAACAATACGTTAGGGGCAACACGGGACGCAGCAAAGATAAGGTTATGCATTTCTTGTAAACTTTGCACTGTGCTCTATAAGCTTCAGTCTTACATAAATCTGTAAGACTAATAATAGGAGCCCATCATGTTGGAGGTAACTATTTGAAATAACTTTACTTGTATGGAGAACAAGAATGCTTAACTCGCTAATATTTTAGGTACTAAAGCCACTGCTCCCTTATTGTCCATATGCTATCACTCCTAACATGTGGAGCATCAATATTCGATTGTACAATTTAATCCCCTCACACTCCCTGTATCTCGCTGTACAGCACATTATATCCTCCTCAGCCTGTTTTTGTCTACATGACTTTAACCACTTCAGCTCCAGGACGCACGTGTGTACTTCAAATGAAAGAGCACTTGACGTCAAGATTTGCCGTCTATTCTGTGGTTGTTATTTAAAATCTGATCTCTTTATATACATGCCTGTCAGGAGGTGGGGTGTGAGTGACAAAATAAATGTCCATACAGTCTTATAGTTATGAAAGCAGTCAATGTTTAATTGATAATAATCACTGCACTGTGTTATTATTTTGTGAAACCTTTTAGTTTGGGACTGAAAACCTGCCGTTTTAACCTTGCAACATTGCTGGTATAAGGGTGAAACGGCGGGTTTTCAGTGCCAAACTAAAAGGCTTCACAAATTAATAACACAGTACAGTAATCCATAAGTGTGTGGTAAAGTGCTGCAGTGGTAGTACAGCGGTGCTTTGTTGTGCTGGCTCCATGGCTGCAGCTCCCGACTTGCTAGTCCTCTGCTACACAAATAAACTAACAAAAACACAGCGCTCCAGCTACGACCCCTTCGTACTGAGATTTGCAGCTCAGATCCCTTCTCTCTGTCATAATGCCCTAAGAGGCAGTGTTGTAATGTGGTATGTGTTTGAAGATAGGGAGGAGAGATCAAAGTCATCAAGTGGCTTTATTATCCAATTGCATTCCATGCAAAAACCCCTGTCTATCTGAGTTGGAGATACTGCAGCAAACAATCAATGATCTAAAGTACAGTATATACCTAGTATTTTATTTTACAAAAAAAAAAGGGGGTTTGTATTTTTATGTATTGAGTGCGGAATTTCATACAAACTTAACATAAAGTGACACTGTTACGTATATTATATTAGTAATACAAAAATAAAGTGTAACAAAAACAGGCTAAAACTTTTGTGTTTGATTTGCTTTATTGAATACGACTGTCTAGTAACAGGAGCCTAAAGGGTTAATAACAATGTTATAAATGTAGAGACTTTTTTACAAATATTATTATTTTATACCAATTACATTAATTTAAAAATCTGGTATCTGGAGTATGCAATCACTTTTGCACCTGGAGTTGAAGAGGTTAATAATGAAAAACCACGGCGTTATTTTAAATGGATATTATTCGATACATAGTAGTCCCTTCACACTCACGTCTCTCTCTCTCTCTCTCTCTCTCTCTCTCTCAATCACTCACTCTCTCTCACTCTACCCCCAGGAGGAGGAGGCCCTGCGTGTTCAGGTGAAGGACCTGGATGAAAAGCTGGAGACTCTGAAGATGAAGCGCAGCGAGGACAAGGCCAAGCTCAAGGAGCTGGAGAAGTACAAGATCCAGCTAGAGCAGCTGCAGGAGTGGAAGAGCAAGATGCAGGAGCAGCAGACTGATGTGCAGAAGCAGTTGAAGGAGGCCAAAAAGGTAAAGGTTATTCAGTGAACCACTAGAGCAGAGATGTCAAATGAACTGTGACCACCTCTTTTTACTAAAAATATTTTTTTACATTAACAATGTATTATTCTTAATCTGATTATTTTTCCTAATCTAACTCTACAAAATATTCCCTCACAATGCTTGTGGTGTAGCTGTTTCGAAATAATAATTGCACAGCCACTTGCTTTGACAGGTGTGAGTGTGTGAGATGCATTATTACCTGTGCAAACTTGATTTCTTATAGTCGAATCTCTAGATTGATATTGAATTGCTTCTTCAGTACACATCACGGCTCATTGCTATTTAGAAAGGCCGTCGTTACATCAGAGATGGGATCTGAACTGGCTGTAAATAGTGTTGACATAGTAGGGCTGACAGCTCCATGCTTACTACATATCAGGTTTATTGGTACCCTGCTGAGATTCGCTTAGTCAACAGGATGTCTGCTAAGACAGAAACTTTGCTTCTTTCCACATTGATTGTCATTGTACTTAAATTCACTCATCTAAAACAAGGGTCTATTTAAAAAAAAAAAAAAAAAACCTTTAGTAATATTAAAAGGAGTATTTGTTTGACAAAAGTTTAATAGAATTCTCAATGTTTTCAAATAACAAGTAGGTGGTAAATTACAACACACAGTGCCTATAGAAAGTCTACACCCCCTTGAACTTTTTTTCACATTTTGTTGTGTCAGTGCCTCAGAGTTTCATGCAGTTAAATGAGGATTTTTTCCACTTATCTACACACCATACTCCATACTGTTAAGGGAAAAAAAGTTTTTGTTGAGAAAAAAATGATATATTAGAAATACAAAACTGAAAGATCATAGTTGGATAAGTCTCCACCCCCCTGAGATAATACTTGGTGGAAGCACCTTTGGCAGCAATTACAGCTGTGAGTCTGTTGGGATAGATGGACACTTATTTAACAAGCTATTTCAGTTTTTATTTTTCATTAATTTTCTACACATTTTAGAATATTTTTTTCACTTGGAAGTTGTGGGGTAGAATGTATAGATAAATGAAAAAAAATAAAAAACTATTTTAATGCATTTTAATTCCAAGCTATAAGGCAACAAAAGGTGAAAATTTTGAAAGGGGGTGTAGACTTTCTATAGGTACTGTATACTGCGTTCTTATCATTCCATATGAACATACACTTATTACACTAGTTTATGCCCAGATGTCTGCAGTAAAATTGTTAAGATAACATTTATTGAATAGTGTGAAACAACGTCTGTTATAATAATTCCAGTTTCTCCTATACAAACTGTTTCTTCATCGGCAGACTCAAGGTTGCACTTTGAGGCCTGGCGGTAAATACTCCTGTAGGTAACATAATCTTACCTTTTCAAGACATGCCTGTCTGTCTAATTGTTTAACAGTGTTTGCAGTAAGATATATGATTTAATCGCTAAATTAGTGAGTGATGTTTTTACAGGAAGCCAGAGAGGCTCTGGAGGCGAAGGACCGCTACATGGAGGAGATGGCAGACACTGCAGATGCCATCGAGATGGCCACTCTGGACAAGGAGATGGCTGAGGAGCGAGCAGAGTCCCTACAGCAGGAGGTGGACTCCCTAAAGGAGAAGGTGGAGGAGCTGACCATGGACCTGGAGATCCTCAAGCACGAGATCGAGGAGAAAGGTACCGATCATCACGCTGCTTTACCAGGGAGTGCTTCCAGTATAGGGTCTATCTATGACATCAGATTGCCCTTGTAGTCTTTTTGTACTTAAAAGCCTTACATGGGATACTTCAGAAGAGCCACCATGTGGAATCATCCATTGTACAGCCCTCATTTATAGTGTTGTTTTTCAAATATCGACATATCCCAAAACAAGGTATTAAAGATAAGAACCAAAACATTGTCAACACAAGAACACAGGGGAATATACTACTGCTGGAAATCAATTTTAAACATTGGTTAGCACTCCTTTTGATGAAATTGATTGCCAGATCTTCAGGCGTTCTAGTCTTCCTTAGAACTGATGTTCGTGTACAGATACTAGTGTGGCAATCACACCAAACTCCTTGTTACTTAAAAGATTGAAGATAAACAGACTGATATTAAACTGAGACGTGTACCTTGATGTCTGCACTGTAATTTGTAAATTCATTATGTATTGTAGGGGTACCATGTGTGTTTTATACCTTGCTGTTAACCCTTTCAGGACCAAGCATTTTTCAGTGGAATGCTCCCCCAGGACCAGGTGTTTTTTGGCTATAGTTGACTCTCTTCCTATAAAACTTCACTAAAAATATTTTTTTTACAGTAGCATCTTGGAAATGGTGTCCTTTTTTTCACAACACTCTGGGAGACATAGTAAAGTATTTCAGAAACCATACAAACTTTTTGCTTATTTATTTTTTTCAATACAGTATTTTTTGTGATGTACTCTGCGTA
Source organism: Polyodon spathula (assembly GCF_017654505.1). NCBI lineage: Eukaryota > Metazoa > Chordata > Actinopteri > Acipenseriformes > Polyodontidae > Polyodon > Polyodon spathula. The sequence continues at coordinate 107,135,444 of NC_054534.1, read as the reverse complement.
GAGCTACAGGGACCTTACAATATTTTGTGATAGTTTTGTTGAAAAATATTGACGTTTGGGCAAATTAAAAGACATTGTTTCACCTGGGTGATTGCAGTGACATAATACACGTTTATTCTCAGAGTCTTTATAAGCAATACTGGGCAGTACTCTCTATCTTTTTTTTTTTTTTTTTTTCTTTTTTTCTCAAAATAAATATTTATAAATAAAGTAATAGTTATTCATTCCATTATTATCAGTAGTAAGGAAAAAAAATGTACCAAATACAGTTAGTTCATGAAATAGTTTGTGCTTGTATCCACTCGTTTCTTGATAATTGTAAATGTTGTAAAAAAAAAACCAAAACACACACACACACACACACACACACACACACACACACACACACACACACACACACACATATACATATATATATATATATATATATAAACACATGAGACAGAGTAAATGTTCTAATATAATTGTAAGTCAAATACATCAGATTTATAGTGTTTCCCTTTTTTTTATTAGCTCTAAACAGGTTCCTGTGATGTTTTGTTTCTGCTGTAAACTTTCTCTGCCCTTTAGACACTAAATGCCTCTCTCAGTGAAGTCACATAAAAAAAACTACCATGAAGTGAACGTCAGCCCCTCCCCTATTCGTTGATGTGTGTTTCATGTACTGTAAAGTACGGTGGCCCTGCAAGTCATGAAATGAAAGTGCTTTTTTTGTCGTGTTTACATGATCGCAGTCCTAGAAGCCCACTTCAGTATGATCGTGTTAACACGATCCTAGTCCTTAAAGGGTTAAAATACTCCAACACAGTAACTAGGTTTGTTTTGGACAGGATCTGACGGAGCTGCCTCCAGTTATCATGTGAAACAGCTCGAGGAACAGAACGGCAGACTGAAGGAGGCACTTGTCAGGTCAGTTTTTGACACGTTTTGGTCTCCATACTTTTTATTACAAGACTCGGTCATAACACAGACATGGCTTTTTACAATTAGCATTCAAGAAATGTGTAATCCTTACCCATGTCTAAATTATTTTAAATTCAGTCCTTTATATTAAAATAGAGTGAGTGCTTCATTAACATTGGTCATGCAAATATGTAACCCTTTGTTAGCCTTTGTCATAATAATCCTTTACATTTTTAATTGATTCTGAATTCAGTGTTTTTGGATTTTAGAAAATGAGAATGATAGATACATTCATACTTTTAAACAACTTGTTTGAGGGAGAAAAGTGCAAAATTGTTGGCATGGCAGTGAATGAATTGCCCCAGTTTAAAGTTGTAAAAAATTATCCAAATGTTAAATTCAGACCTTAAATAACTGAAACATTCAGATTCTGAAAAGAAAGAGGCTTTTAATGTGTGTGTTGTTGCAGGATGCGAGACCTGTCGGCCTCAGAGAAGCAGGAGCATGTGAAGCTGCAGAAGCAGATGGAGAAGAAGAACTCAGAGCTGGAGATCCTGCGGCAGCAGAAGGAGAAGCTGGTGGAGGAGATGACGCAGGCCGAGAAGACCATCGATGAGCTGAAGGAGCAGGTGAGCGTCTTGGGGTTCAACATCAGAGCCACCTTCAGTTAGGGGCTGAAACCATAGCTGATTATCACGGAGGTGGAAATAAGACTCCCATTGCATAGCAGTTTGATCAATTCCCAGTTTTGCCATGAGTTTAATAAGACACACCTGAGCTTATTACCTACAATATACACTGTGGCTAATCAAGCTTTTAGTAAAACCTGGAATGGGTGAAAAGGCTATGCCATAGGAGTCTTATTTATGTCCCAGTATCTTCATACTATCAATAATGTATTTAGTCTTAATAATAATTATCATTATTCATGTCATCAGTAATCATGTTTCTGACTGAGTTTTGTTCTGTTGCTGTCTCTTACTGTATACTAATTTATCCATAAAGAGACAGAGGGCATCAAAATGTATAGTTATTTATTTATTGTAGAGAAAACAACTGTGTGTGTGTGTGTGTGTGTGTGTGTGTGTGTGTGTGTGTGTGTCAATCCTTATGTCAGTAGGTCAAGTAGGTGTATGATGTACATTTTTGAATGTACATCAGGTAGATGTGGATCCTGGTGATTTACATTCATGATGCTGGTATCTGAAATGTAGTTTTTACTGCTGTGGCAGGGGTTGTGCATTTGTAACATACTGGGTAACTTCAATCTAAAGCCCCTTTCACGCTGGCACTCCTACCCGGGTCCTGGCTGACCGGGTTACAGTTCCACGAAGCGTGAAACCACCTACCCGAGAAAATAACAAACAGCCACGTCGGCGTGAAAGTTTCACTTCCACAAGGAGCATTTCTGTCTATTATGTTTAGCTATATTTTGGTGATTTGAGACACACCATGAGTCAGATTGCAGCAGGGATGAAGAAACAGTTGCTCTAATCAACATTCAATCCAGTGAAGCTTGGATGGATGCATCCATAACAAGCTGCTTCCGAGGTGTTGCTACGAGCATTATGTATTTTCTGATTTCGACTCTGCTTCTTCAAATGCAGTGTGAAATTGGGTAGTGTGAGACCCTGGAAGAGCTTGGCATTGTCAAAGGGGCTTAAGCCAGTGTTTTAGGATCCTATAACACTTTTAGCATTGTGAGCACGTAGCCGGTTCCTCTGAACCTGATTGACTGAGATGCTCTGCAAGGTTCCTCAATGTTTGTTGACTGTGTTGTTCAGGTTGATGCTGCTCTGGGCGCAGAGGAGATGGTGGAGACACTAACGGAGAGAAGCCTGGATCTGGAGGAGAAAGTGAGGGAGCTGAGAGAAACCGTCAGTGACCTGGTGGGTATCCATTTTAAAGACTTACACTGCAGCAGCAAACCTGGCAATCCTGAGCACAAGGGAGACAGTGTGTTTCAGGCACTGTAATGCACTGGAATCGCCAGCTAGATAATAAAACCTGTCCCGTAGCCCCTTTTCAGCTTCTGAATCTGATGTGTATGAATAGCAGTACATTTCCATTTATACCAATTAATGACTGCACATCTACACAGGAACGCTACATGAAGCAGGACCACCACACAGTGAGATATCATATGAAATGACTGCTCATCTACACAGGAACACTACATGAAGCAGGACCACCACACAGTGAGATATCATATGAAATGACTGCTCATCTACACAGGAACGCTACATGAAGCAGGACCACCACACAGTGAGATATCATATGAAATGACTGCTCATCTACACAGGAACGCTACATGAAGCAGGACCACCACACAGTGAGATATCATATGAAATGACTGCTCATCTACACAGGAACGCTACATGAAGCAGGACCACCACACAGTGAGATATCATATGAAATGACTGCTCATCTACACAGGAACGCTACATGAAGCAGGACCACCACACAGTGAGATATCATATGAAATGACTGCTCATCTACACAGGAACGTTACATGAAGCAGGACCACCACACAGTGAGATATCATATGAAATGACTGCTCATCTACACAGGAACGCTACATGAAGCAGGACCACCACACAGTGAGATATCATATGAAATGACTGCTCATCTACACAGGCTTTGTAATCACCATGCCTGCAGTCAAAGGCAGGGTAGCAACGGTTTTCAAGAATAAATTAAAAAAAAAAAAACTATATTTTTAGCTAATATAAAATGCACTTTTGTTTCGACCAAACATACACCTCAACTGTAAAAAAAAAAGATTACAAAATTAAACCATGGCATGAAATTAGACCCACAGAGGCAGAAGTGTTTGAGTCAACAGCAAACCTGTCATTTGTGTCACAGGTGGTCGTTCTGTGTAAATTAAGATTTCATTTGGCCACCAGAAAAGGAGCGACTGATAGAAAACTTGAATATAGTATCAGTACCGTCTACTTGTAGATTCCTCTGATTTGTAAAGAACGCCTGTTTCTTTAAGTTCCACTTTCAAGGTCGAGTATGTAGGCATTTAAGAAACACGTTACTGTCTGAAATGTGTGTCTTACCTTCACAGACAACATGATGTGGTTCTGAAAGCTGGAAGTACATGCAAACAAACAGTTTGCCAATGATTGTGGCAGTAATCATAACATTATACAAGGAGTGTGGCAGTAATCATAACATTGTACAAGGAGTGTGGCAAATTGAGAAACAGTGTGAAACGTAAACAAACGCTGAACTTTTTTTTTGTGTGTTTTGACCGGAGCTAGCACTTGTACACATAGAGACAAGCATCTGGCTTCATATTACATCCTTTACTGTTGAGGATTACGTGTATATGCGCTGTAATGCAATGCTGAGGATCTTAAGTAGGGAGTCTGTCTGTTTTTTATTCACTTAATTTTTTTGGTGCTTGACTATTTTTGAGTTTTATGTAAATCAGTCTTTTTTGGGGCTGATTGTTTTCAGTTACTTTCCAAAATGCCTGTAGTAACTGGACAGTACTTGCACACATAGTTGTATCTATGTACCACATAGTTGCAAACCAGCCTTCTACTGTAATTGTAATCTTGTTTTAAATCTCACAAGTGGAGTCTCCAATAGAAATGTAGAATGTGCTGCCACTCAGTAGTTGGGGCGGGGTTAAAGTATTCAGAACAAATCAGTGATCGATAGAAGTCAGGAAGGAGGGACACTGCTTAACTGCATGGAAAGATAGTAGTAGGTTTTATTTATTTATTCATTTATTTGTAATGGGAAAGTGGTGAAGTCAATGTGAATTGAGAAAATCAGAAGCCCTAATCTTAAAGGTATGTCAGTATATTTTGTGATCACACGACCTCCCCTACAATAGCCTTTTGGGTTGGGACCTCCAGTTTGAGAAACGCTGATCTATGTAATGGAAATTGTACCCTTTTGAAGTATGAAATGTAGCCTTTACTGTTTGGGTGTTTACTTCCTAAAGACCCCAAACCTGAATAAGAAATATCAAAGCTGCTCACAGAGCCTGTGACACAGTCATGACCCGTCCCTGAGGGCATAAAAGTACTGCGCTCACCAATCTCTCTATCTGCTGTACATTTTGCATTTATTGTGTTTTTACACTAAATGTATGTGACATTAAAAATGATCACTGTAGTAGTTTTCAATAATTACTCGTCATGTGTGAACTACAGCCTGTTGCTTGTTACATCTCACTGCAGCCTTGTGCCCCTCATGAAGCTTTTGGCTTAGCAGCTCCTTTTCAAGGATCCAGCAGTGAAAGCTGGCTGACTTGCGCTGTCCCTCCAGGCTGCTATAGCTCTGGCTGGAGTTGTTATTTCTTATTTTTTGTTACGGGAGATTTATTTCTTGTTTTTATTATGATACATTGTTTATTGTAATATTGTATTACTGCTGTAGAGAAGTGTCTCTTGTGTTTTCTGTTTCTTTTACAGAGACCACATGCAGGCTGGTCTACAACGTGGTGTTTTTTGCACACGTACAGCTCAGCAGCTGCTTGGCTCAGCAGCGCTGCACAGGACCAAGATATGGGCTTTGGGTGTTCATTGCTTGCAATCTCATCCACAGTATCTTGATGCCGTTTTGGTGACTGCTTTTAGCATCACCATTGCAAAGGCTGTTAGTACCATCTAACAAGCAGGCTTTCCTCAGTTTCATGTGTATACTGACTGAGTGGTTTTTCCAGTGGCATGTACAGGTGGGCAAACCTGTACATTACTACCTGCAGTGACTGTGAACCAGTGGTCACCGACCCACTCCATTCCTGATCTGGTACCGTTCCGGTACCGAACCAAGACAGGAGGTTACTGGAGGTTACTGCTCCGTTACGGACCTGGTGCTAAAGTCACTGAAGAAAATAGGAGGCACTTTTATACACAGAAAATTGTGGAAATTTGGAACCAACTCCCCAGTAATGTTGTTGAAGCTGACACCCTGGGATCCTTCAAGAAGCTGCTTGATGAGATTCTGGGTTCAATAAGCTACTAACAACCAAACGAGCAAGGGGCTGAACGGCCTCCTCTCGTTTGTAAACTTTCTTATGTTCTTAAAAGTCCCATGGTCAAGCCCTGTCTAAGCAGAGGCTGTTCAAGTGGATAGCAGACAGTCAGGACTGCCTATGAGCTGGCAAACTTGCCCCCTCCAGAAAGCTCACTGCCCATTCCACCAGGGGCATGACAGCTATGTGGGCTTTTTTCCAGAGTGCATCTGTCAAGGACATTTGCAATGCAGTGGTGTGGGCTGCTCCTCATACCTTTACTAGGTTCTACAGACTTAGGTCGTGGCTCCTCAAAACCCTAGCTTTGGAACTAGAGTGTTAAGGGTGGCTTCTCAGTTGACCCTTACAACCCAGGAATAGAGGTGAGTTTCTCCCTCAGTTTTTTAGCGCTAGCTTCTTGTTACTGGGGTTCTTAATGGTAATGCACAAGGCCACCTCGGCTTAGCCTTGTAGCATTCTACTCGTGCAACGGCTTAGGTGTACTGACCCACTCGGTAATGGTTATGTTTCGTACTTGAAAGGGAAAGTTTGGTTATTATAACTCAGGTTCCCTAAAATAGAAATGTAACCATTAACCTTCAAGGTCACTGGCAGCAGGCTTGAAGGAAAAATTATGCTGAGGTCTGTGAGCGCTGTCATGATATGGCTTCAGGGGTGGACCTTGACTGCGCCGCAGGCTCTGCGAACAGCATTGATTATTCATGTTTCAGGTCTTTATAAATTCCCATGAGGTAATTATTAAAAATTACAAATTTTAAGGATGCAAATATTGGAAACAAATGTAATTCTGAAACTCATTTTGTGACAGAGCTGGGAGCTGGAAAGGGGGTATTTTATTATTTACACTACCTACTGGAGTGTGTGTTTATACGAGTGTGTTCACGTGACTGATGTGTCACACCCGCAGGAGGCCATCAATGAGATGAATGATGAGCTGCAGGAGAACGCGCGGGAGACTGAGCTGGAGCTGCGGGAGCAGCTGGACCTGGGCAGCGCACGGGTCAGAGAAGCTGAGAAGAGGGTGGAAGCTGCGCAAGAGACTGTCGCTGACTACCAGCAGACCATCAAGAAGTACCGGGAGCTGACCGCTCACCTGCAGGCGAGTACAGAGAGACACACACTCACACACACAGGGGCAGAGAATGGAAGAGCAGCAAGTACCAGCTGAAACATTTTAGTCGCTCGCTGTAACTTGTTTTTATATTCTGGTACAGTACCACATGTGACAACAGTTCATATGACACTTTGAACACAAAACATGAATCCTTTGTATATTTATGGTAGGCTATATATTAATAGAGATATATATATGGAGAGAGAGGAATACATTTACCTAAGTGATTTTAATGGGTGTAGGTTCATGTTTGGGTAAGTATGCTGTGCAGTAGTGGGATAGTAAATGGTTACATTGATCAGTATTACTTTTTTGTGCATGTTTACAAACAAGTGAAAGTTTGCTCACAGCATGGCCTTTATAAAAAGGGAATGAGGACAGAAGGATATAGGAATACCAAAATGTAGTAAATTAATTTAAGGAAAAAATAGATACATGGTCAAATGCTTTTTGGGTGTAAAACATTTTTAGTTTATCAATTATATTGTTAATTAAATATTCATGGTTGTGTTGAACCATGACAATTCTGCTGATTTACTAAAAGAAAAAACTTTGAATAAGAATAAACAAATACATTTTAAAGTAAAAGGTCACTGAGGAAAAAAAAAAAAACCCTTTCAGTCATGCATTCATCAACAGGAGGCTGTGTGGTGGTTAAAGATAAGGACTTGTAACCAGGAGTTCCCGGTTCAAATCCCAGCTCACTCACTGACTCTGTGACCTTGAGCAAGTCACTTAACCTCCTTGTGCTCCGTCGTTTGGGTGAGACGTTGTTGTAAGTGACACTGCAATTAATGCATAGTTCACACACCCTAGTCTCTAAGTCGCCTTGGATAAAGGTGTCTGCTAAATAAACAAATAAATAATAATAAAGGATTCAAATGACATGCTGCCATCTAGTGGTAGTGGTATGAATTAATGTGTGTTGTTTTTTTTTCATATGGAGATGAGATGTGTTTGTGTTGTCTGCCTCTCATTGTCGCCCTCGTGTGTTCAGGAGGTGAACCGGGAGCTGATGAGTCAACAGGAGGCCACAGCAGAGCAGCAGCAGCCTCCCGCGGAGATGTTTGACTTCAAGATCAAGTTTGCAGAGACCAAGGCCTACGCGAAGGTGAGCACATAACCTACTGTTCATGCATTTCAGGTGTCCCTGGGTTTCTGTTCAATTTGTTTTACAGAAAAAAAAACTACACTTGACATGAATGAAAAACCGGAGGGGGGTGGGGGGGGGGGGTTAGTATTTTTATATGATACCAGTAAATCCTACCTAATATAAATTACTATAATTATGTGTATCTCACTGTTACCTGTGCAAAAGATATGCATTATATAAACATATTTCTTTAGATCATCTGGATGAAGTAATGGGTAAATTCAGTTCATTAGTAGCCACCATTTGAAAAAAAAAAAAAAAAAATCAAATAGATGTTTACCCTAAAGTGTTTGATTTTTAAATAAGAAAGAAAGTGAGAGTTGTAGAATGACGGTAATCCATATAAAGTAAGAATTGGAATTAATTGCTTAACTTCAAACATGATGATTTCCAGTAATCTAATGGCGGATTTTGTTTATTTTGTTCTTTTCCAGGCAATTGAAATGGAGCTGCGGAAGATGGAGGTGAGCCAGGCAAACCGACAGGTGTCTCTGCTCACCTCCTTCATGCCGGACTCCTTCCTGCGTCACGGGGGCGACCACGACTGCATCCTGGTGCTGCTGCTCATCCCTCGCCTCATCTGCAAGGTGACGCTCTAATTGAAATGAATACTTCACTGTATCCCAGACACTGAAGAGCAGATGGGAGAATATGGGATAAAATACAATTAAATAAAAAGCATGGTAACAAATTAAAATGGCTTGAACCACGAAGCCCATCAAGTTCTTTTTTGTATTGGTGGTCTGACCAGGTGGGACACCATTTCATGAAAATATGGTGTCAGTGTCAGAAAAATGTCTTTGAGATAATCCAGCCCCACAAAAAATTGACGACTTAACAGGGTAACACCCATACATTTCCATGCAGTAGCCCAGATGAGCATGCCTCAATCAATCAGTCTTTATTTTATATAGTGCCTTTCATAGTGGACCACCATCACAAAGCTCTTTACAAGATGCAGTAAGAAGAAGAAAATCCATAATACTTCAAATACAGAGAAATGCATAATACATGATATACAAAAAAAAATTTCATAAAACATCGAATACAGTGGAAAGTGCATACCACATGCTTTTGTGCCTTGTGTTTTAGGCTGAGCTGATCAGCAAGCAAGCCCAGGAGAAGTTTGACCTGAATGAGGACTGCGTGGCAAGGCCAGGCCTGCGGGGAGCAGTGGGAGAGCAGCTGAGCTTCGCTGCAGGACTGGTGTACTCACTCAGCCTGCTCCAGGCAACCCTGCACAAATATGAACAGTACGTGCCTCTGCTTGAGTCTTTCATGGCTTCATTTCCTGTATTTAGGGGCCCCCGAATAATTGTGAGAGCTGGTAATGCAGAAGATCTAATACAGGACTAAGCTAGACCCAGAGTTCTATGATTGTCTAAATTGCTGGCTGGTTTCACAGACTCTGATGAACACAAATTCTGTATTACCATAGCAAATCATCCATTAATGTGTAAAATTGATTCTTAGTGCAACTCATCGCATTCTGTACCAGTCTTGGCAATCACCATCGCAGAAGTGTTTTTGGGGTAAAGCTAAGAACAATTACTGCCCAATTGTTCTACATTGGTAGTAAATTAATCATGTTTGCAGTACCACTGTATCTGTGGGATAGATTTTAGCTTAAATCTTTTGTAGATATTTTAAAAGGAGACAATGAACTATTCAGGGATACCAAGATATTTATGAAGTAAGGTGTCTGAGTGAGGAGAAATGGGCAATAAATGTCCCAACTCAATCATTAGCTTTCAAGGTTAATGACATCATATTTCTGACCCGCAGGGTGTATATTCAGTATGTATAAAATAAGCTTGCAGTTGTTTGACAGTTTCCTTCTACCAGTGACTCTGATCTTTATCCACTGTTCCTTGTATCTCCTATAGAGCTCTGAACCAGTGCAGTGTGGAGGTTTATAAGAAGATTGGTACACTGTATCCAGAGATGAGTGTCCATGAACGCTCCCTGGACTTTGTGATCGATCTCCTCCACAAGGACCAGCTGGATGAGACCGTCAACGTGGAGCCCCTCACTAAGGCTATTAAATACTACCAGGTACCGTGCAGAACAGTACCAGCATGTCTTTCAAATGATTCATTACCGTACAGAACACTGCCAGCACACTAAAGCTTTCAAATGATCCATTACCATACAGAACACTGCCAGCACGTTAAAGCTTTCAAATGATCCATTACCATACAGAACACTGCCAGCACACTAAAGCTTTCAAATGATCCATTACCATACAGAACACTGCCGGCACGTTAAAGCTTTCAAATGATCCATTACCATGCAGAACACTGCCAGCACGTTAAAGCTTTCAAATGATCCATTACCATCCAGAACACTGCCAGCACGTTAAAGCTTTCAAATGATCCATTACCATCCAGAACACTGCCAGCACGTTAAAGCTTTCAAATGATCCATTACCATACAGAACACTGCCAGCACAATAAAGCTTTCAAATGATCCATTACCATCCAGAACACTGCCAGCACAATAAAGCTTTCAAATGATCCATTACCATCCAGAACACTGCCAGCACACTAAAGCTTTCAAATGATCCATTACCATGCAGAACACTGCCAGCACAATAAAGCTTTCAAATGATCCATTACCATACAGAACACTGCCAGCACGTTAAAGCTTTCAAATGATCCATTACCATCCAGAACACTGCCAGCACATTAAAGCTTTCAAATGATCCATTACCATACAGAACACTGCCAGCACGTTAAAGCTTTCAAATGATCCATTACCATACAGAACACTGCCAGCACACTAAAGCTTTCAAATGATCCATTACCATACAGAACACTGCCAGCACAATAAAGCTTTCAAATGATCCATTACCATGCAGAACACTGCCAGCATGTTACTAAATGATTCATTACCATGCAGAACACTGCCAGCATGTTAGCTTTTAAATGATTCATTACCATGCAGAACACTGCCAGCATGTTAGCTTCTAAATGATTCATTACCATGCAGAACACTGCCAGCACACTAAAGCTTTCAAATGATTCATTACCATGCAGAACACTGCCAGCACACTAAAGCTTTCAAATGATCCATTACCATCCAGAACACTGCCAGCACGTTAAAGCTTTCAAATGATCCATTACCATCCAGAACACTGCCGGCACGTTAAAGCTTTCAAATGATCCATTACCATCCAGAACACTGCCAGCACGTTAAAGCTTTCAAATGATCCATTACCATGCAGAACACTGCCAGCACGATAAAGCTTTCAAATGATCCATTACCATGCAGAACACTGCCGGCACGTTAAAGCTTTCAAATGATCCATTACCATACAGAACACTGCCAGCACGTTAAAGCTTTCAAATGATCCATTACCATACAGAACACTGCCGGCACGTTAAAGCTTTCAAATGATCCATTACCATACAGAACACTGCCAGCACGTTAAAGCTTTCAAATGATCCATTACCATACAGAACACTGCCAGCACAATAAAGCTTTCAAATGATCCATTACCATACTGTGCAGAACACTGCCAGCATGTTAAAGCTTCTAAATGATTCATTACCATGCAGAACACTGCCAGCACACTAAAGCTTTCAAATGATCCATTACCATCCAGAACACTGCCAGCACAATAAAGCTTTCAAATGATCCATTACCATCCAGAACACTGCCAGCACAATAAAGCTTTCAAATGATCCATTACCATACAGAACACTGCCGGCACGTTAAAGCTTTCAAATGATCCATTACCATACAGAACACTGCCAGCACAATAAAGCTTTCAAATGATTCATTAAATACTGCCAAGTACTGTGCAGAACACTGCCAGCATGTTAGCTTCTAAATGATTCATTACCATGCAGAACACTGCCAGCATGTTAGCTTTTAAATGATTCATTACCATGCAGAACACTGCCAGCATGTTAGCTAAATGATTCATTACCATGCAGAACACTGCCAGCATGTTAGCTTCTAAATGATTCATTACCATGCAGAACACTGCCCGCATGTTAGCTTTTAAATGATTCATTACCATGCAGAACACTGCCAGCATGTTAAAGCTTTTAAATGATCCATTACCATGCAGAACACTGCCAGCACATTAAAGCTTTCAAATGATCCATTACCATCCAGAACACTGCCAGCACAATAAAGCTTTCAAATGATCCATTACCATCCAGAACACTGCCAGCACGTTAAAGCTTTCAAATGATCCATTACCATACAGAACACTGCCAGCACAATAAAGCTTTCAAATGATTCATTACCATCCAGAACACTGCCAGCACGTTAAAGCTTTCAAATGATCCATTACCATACAGAACACTGCCAGCACGTTAAAGCTTTCAAATGATCCATTACCATCCAGAACACTGCCAGCACTAAAGCTTTCAAATGATCCATTACCATCCAGAACACTGCCAGCACGTTAAAGCTTTCAAATGATCCATTACCATCCAGAACACTGCCAGCACGTTAAAGCTTTCAAATGATCCATTACCATCCAGAACACTGCCAGCACAATAAAGCTTTCAAATGATCCATTACCATCCAGAACACTGCCAGCACGTTAAAGCTTTCAAATGATCCATTACCATACAGAACACTGCCAGCACAATAAAGCTTTCAAATGATCCATTACCATCCAGAACACTGCCGGCACGTTAAAGCTTTCAAATGATTCATTAAATACTGCCAAGTACTGTGTAGAACAGTGCCAGCATGTTAGCTTCTAAATGATTCATTACCGTGCAGAACACTGCCATCACGATAAAACTTTCAAATGATTCATTACTGTTTCCTTATATTCAAAATAAATATAATTTGCACACAAATCATTGACAGTAATGATGCAAACTATGTATTGTTTTATCACCAGTATTCTGCTTTAAATACGAACCAGAGAAATAAAGTATAAGGTGACATTTTACATGCAGTTACTTGGGAGTTTGAAAACTCAGAGAAACAAAAACAAAAGAAAAAAATCGAAATGACTGAATTTCAGGTTTTCTTACTTTGGTGACAAGGATGATCCTTGTCCTCATGTTTCATTTGTTTTGAACTACCGGCTCATGAAAGCCTTAAGCCTTCGGCACCTTGAGACACTGCATCCAGATTGCATTGGGAAACGACATGAGTTTTTCCAGAAGAAATCTGATCAATTAGCTAAACACCAAGACCTTCTTAAAAAATTTGTCACTGCCTCATCCTACCTGGTTACAATGTATATTGCAAAATACAATAAACTGAACAACTGACTGTTGTCGATATGTTTGCAATGCTTGATGTTGAATAGAAAATTAAAACTGGTATTCATTGTGTTCACAATTTTAAAATTGATATTGTAACGTGGAGGTAAAGGAAGCAATCCAGGCAAGTATTCTGGTCTCAAATGTTTTTTTTTTTTTTTTTTTTTTTTACAATGAGCAGTTCAATAAAATAAATGAAACAGTGCCGAGGCAAGTGGGGCATGGCCTTACCACTAATTCCCAAAGGCTAAAAAAAACATTTGGCATATTTGTATTATTGAATTGAGAAATATAAACACATTTAAGCATGTTAAATACATGTAAGTCCACAGAAGCACCAGTGACATTATTTAAAAGTCTCAACTCGTTTTCACCAGTAGTGAAAGTGGAGCACCAGAAAGCTGGAACAATGTAGTGCTGCCAAACCTTGAGCGCCTCACAAAGTTGTTTGTTACCATGGCAATTCACCAAGCTGGGGAGTCCCTTTCTGAAGGTGTTGCTATGGTAACCACTGCCTTATGAGACACCTACTGGATTTGGAGCAGTTAGAATGTGTGCGATTTTTTAAAAAATGTGTTCAATAATGGCTTTAGTTGAATCTGATATTATATGCAACCTAAGTTTTACATTAAGATCACAAGAAGAGAGACGTTCAGTTGTTAAGGATGCAGAATAACACTAGAGATTCAAATACAGACTGGAGATTGTGAAGAAAGACTAAACAAACGCGGCAAGGAGTTCATAAAATGGAAGGCAGCGCTGTGAACAAATTATTCTTGGCCATGTTTCCTTGTTTCAACTAAATAAGACAAAAGGTTACATTTCTTTTAATGGAGTAAAACTGTCGATTTCTTGCCACGACATGACAAGCTGACTTGCTCGTTTTGAATGAATGATTTTGTGATGTTGTATTTGTGTCTTTTATAGTGAATGTTCAAGGCTGTTGTCACATAGTGACTTGTAGAACTAAATACTACGTGGTTTTAAGGTTCTGATTTACCAATTGATTATAAAAACTTGTATCTGCGATTTAGTAAATTGTGTGTTGTTTACAGTGCTAATGTTATTTTTTTTTTATAATTTTTTTATAATTTAGTTTTATTTTTTTTACCCTAGTCTTCTGAAACGTGCTCCTGCCAATCCATCATTTTTCACGCTGCGGGTCCACAGCGAGGCCACCAGAGCTATAGTGCCGGAGGACACAGATCTGATGGCTCGGCTGCAGAACCACAGGTGCCCTATCGGCCACAGGGGTCGCTGGTGCGTGGTGAACTGTTGATTCACCTGCCAACCTAAGACCTCCCTACCTGGGCGGCACTCGTCCAATTGTGTGCCACCCCCTAGGAAACTCCGTTCACGGTCAGCAGTGACATAGCCTGGATTCAAACCTGCAATCTCCAGGCTATAGGGCGCATCCTGCACTCCACGCGGAGCGCCTTTATGGATGCACCACTCGGGAGCCCTGCTGATGTTTTTTAATTGATGGGGACATATTTTACATAGAGGCTGCAGTCTATTGTTTGAATGTATTAAAATGCTCTCAGCGGAGGCATATATGCAATCAACTAAACAAAGTAAATTTACTTTTAGTGTGTTAGCCATTGAGTGGGGGTGGTAATAACTATTTTGTGATTTGTGCCTCGTCTGTAAAAAGTCACGCGCCTCCACTGAAATGCAACAAAAATAACAAACACAGGATAAATAAAAGGGTTTAATAAACAGTTAACACACAAAGCTAACAGTCTCTGCATGTCTGACTTGGTAACTCCCACAGCTCCAAAACCCCCACTCTTCACCCAGCCCCTCCCTTTGCCAGACTTACATTTCGCTCTGTTGTGCGCGCTCCCTCAATCACAGGCATGCAGTCCCATCCCACCACCCATTATCTCAGTGCACCCAATAGTCCATTAATCCCCATGGGGGCTCTCATGTAAATTCATGTCTGCAGCAACCTGTAAAACTATCAATGCCTGAATTCTTATTTGATTGTTTAAGACTCAATCAATCAATTTTGATTGGCTAAGAAGTATTTCCGTTTATATATATATATATAAATATTATATATATATATATATATATATATAGATCTATAATATATATGTAAATGGGGTTGAGTCATTATTCCTGTGTTCATTTGAGTCGCCAATCTAACACTTTGGGAAACACTGCCGTACAGAACACTACCCAGCACGTTGAAGCTTTCAAATGATTACGTGTATGAGCGCTCGAAATGGATATCACAAGGTTTCAAGTAGAAAAATATTTTTGATTTGTAAATTTCTTCTTGTCTTTCTTGCAGCACTTGTACAGTATCCACCTCACAGAACAACCTGAGGACTGCACCCTGCAGCTTGCTGACCACATCAAAGTAAGTACAACCTGAGGACTGCACCCTGCAGCTTGCTGACCACATCAAAGTAAGTACAACCTGAGGACTGCACCATGCAGCTTGCTGACCACAAAGTAAGTCAAAGTAAGTACAACCTGAGGACTGCACCATGCAGCTTGCTGACCACATCAAAGTAAGTACAACCTGAGGACTGCACCATGCAGCTTGCTGACCACATCAAAGTAAGTACAACCTGAGGACTGCACCATGCAGCTTGCTGACCACATCAAAGTAAGTACAACCTGAGGACTGCACCATGCAGCTTGCTGACCACATCAAAGTAAGTACAACCTGAGGACTGCACCATGCAGCTTGCTGACCACATCAAAGTAAGTACAACCTGAGGACTGCATCATGCAGCTTGCTGACCACATCAAAGTAAGTACAACCTGAGGACTGCACCATGCAGCTTGTTGACCACGTCAAAGTAAGTACAACCTGAGGACTGCACCCTGCAGCTTGCTGACCAAGTTTTCAGTGCCCAGCATTTACTGTTCAACAATCAATCCCACTGTAGCAAAACCATTGTACCTACCTTAGCTAATGTTTTTGTCCTTTGTTTTAATTGTTTGGGTCAACAGTCTTGCTTCATTTGGTTCATTCAAACTTGCCACCCACTTGCATCGATTTTGTCAGTGTTACATTTTCAACCACAATTGAGAGGTTTGGTGTTACAGTAGAATCTCAGTTACAAAACCTTGGAAATGGAAGTTTCTTGTAAGTCTGAAACATCTGTAACTTAGTTTTCAATGGTTTAATAAATGTGTACACCTGCTACCTACAGCCTTAATCTGGTGACTAATACAAAGATACAGCACAGTAATGCAGTGCTTCTATTGTTCTGGTATGAAAGGCTTTAAAATGGGGGAAAGTGCTAAATTTAAAAATAGTAAGTGTAGCAAAGCCACATTCCAATGTTCAGGAAAAGCTCTGTGAACATAGTGCTTGCTTTTACTTTATTTGAAACCAGATGCATTAGTGCAGCTTGCTCAGTGATTCAGTCATTTGGCTTTGGTGGGTGGGGGGGACACTTAACTAAATTGTTCCTTATACATTTGCATGTACTTGCTTTTAAAGCTGCCTGTATGGATGTGTTTGGTCTAGTTGTTCTGCTGCTCCACGACCAGCACGTCGTGTATGGAGTGCTTTGTCATGAGCTCCTCATCTTCAGCTTTACGTACAATGCACCTGTTTTCAGTGCTCTGCTGTCTTTTTTACTGGCGATTTTCCCGATACTGTATTCCCATTGTTGAGTATGATGCTGCTGTCAAGTTTTTAAAAATATTTGTAAGGTTTTCTTTCAGTTGAAAGGCATTGTGTTTTGGGGTTTTTTTTAACTGGATTCTGGTTGCATTGTAGGCTTGGTTGAGTGATTGCATACTGTCAGCTAAAAGTGGGTTGTTTGGTTTACCGATTGGTGTTCGTAAATCTGAGGTTCTACTTTATCTCCTTTTCCTCAGACAAGATATATGTAATTCTAGGTACCATTCAGAAACTGACTTTCTGTTTGTTTTACCATTGTAGTTTACCCAGAGTGCCTTGGATTGCATGGGGGTGGAGGTTGGCAGACTTCGGGTGTTCCTTCACGTAAGTGTCCACAATCCACAATCCCTTAGTTACAAAAATTTCTGAAGTATGTCAATGAACAGAACACCTTAGTAAACCAATAATGCTTATTAAAAATATGTATTTGTTTTTGAGCACTTGATCAGACTTGCTCAAGATTATGGTGAACAGTGTTTTAATATTAAAGTTACCATTCACTGCAATACCTGTGCACCTAGATCTGTTGTAAAATAATCTGAGTAAATAAGAAAGGAATATCACGGTAGGGACTTCAAAATATCTTACAATATCCACATGGGCTTGGGGTGTTTGGCATGTCACCCTGACCCCCCCTTACACAAATACATTGGTTGTCAGTGCAATCAGGCAGAGTTGTTCTACAAGTGCCATGCTGTGCTGGTATGGTTAGAACACTTGCTAGCCAATGAGATCTAACGCCTCTCTTCTGCATTGCCTATCTCTCCTCTACAGACGGGACAGGAAGCTGCAGATCTTGCCGTCCTGCTGAAGGACTTGGAGACGTCCTGCAGTGATATCCGGCAGTTCTGTAAGAAGGTCCGCCGCCGCATGCCTGGGACAGACGTGCCTGGGATCCCAGCCGCGCTCACCTTCGGACCATCGGTGAGGGGGAGGGGTTCTGTATGATCTCTGCCTCTGTAGTTCATGAGGGCAGGGTTGCTTGAAAACTTCTTAAACACCTGCTACACTGGAAACAGTGTGAACCTCAGCCCTTTACTGCTGGGAAGCTGCTGTGTCTGAAGAAGGGAAATACGTTAGAACAATTACACCACTTTATATTAAGTGGAAACAGCTAATGTGAGTTTAATTTACTTGACATGGGTTACAAAACAATACTAGATTAAATTAAAAACACATTGGTTGTTATTGGCATGAGATTACAGAAAATTATTATTGTTTTTGTACCCGGGAAACCCGATTCTTATACTGTTGGTCGTAATCCTACCAACTCCATTATCTGGGCTATAACAGTATTTTTTCTTACACGCTGCCAGTCCAGTTCAGACTTTAGGCAGCAGAGGGCGCTGCATGGTTAACAGCAGTTTTGCAGTACTGCAACATTACAGCTTTCTTTCTGGTTATATACTCCAAAAGGAGTTTTTTTTTCTTCAAAGCTCATATCAAGAATATCATTTTTTTTTTTCCTACAGCTGTCTCCTAATCTCCAAATGTTGTATTGATCTTGTTCTTTTGCATTATCACCCCCTTGACCCCTTGTGTGGCTGTGTTTCTTTTTTATTATTATTTAAAAGTTAATAAAACATGTTGGCTCTCCAGAGATTGTCACCAAATGTTGTCATACGTTTTGTGTTATTGGTATCACAAGCATAATTGAATAAGAGAATTTGGTGTAAAACTGGTGCAACAGAACAATACTTTGTCCCTGATGTTAAAATCATACATGGTCTGCTCTCCCAGAAACTACTCTTGCAATTGGACCCACATGCTTGGCAAAGGCAATACAAGGGAAAAGAGAGGATGCAAAATCAGCAGATTTTGTATAATGTGGAATATTTGCCTCCATGGCGTGGTTTCAAACTAAACAGTATCACTGTATGAACATGTTCAGTGTTTGAATGTAAGAATGGCTTTGTGAGGCGTGTGAGTAAAAATGGATTTTACAGACAGTGATTTACGTGTAAAAATTAAAATTTTATTTAATATTACACGGGGAAAAAAAAAGAAAAATAATAAAGAAGGATGTGAGGGAGGGAGTGCTGGAGTAATCAAAAATAAAGGAACGGAAGCCTCTTAGTCCTCTTCGCGCTCTGCTTACATCCAAAAATAAAACAAAAAGGAATAAAAACAGAAAAGAGCCAAGTTAGTAAGGCCTCCGTTCGTGACACAGTCCAAACTCCCACGTACTTCCCTCCAGCCTTTTTTCCCCCGCCTCTATTCCTTAGGACCAACCCCGAACACAGTAGCACGTTCCCTTTAGTATGCAAACCCCGCCCCGGTAGTCAGTGGATCACCAATCCCAAACTGACAGGTATCCTTAATTTCACTTGACTCCAGTGGCTGGAATTTACATACTCGTACTTCCGCCCCTCACCAAGGTGCCGCCCCTCAAAAAGATGACTTTTGTCATGGTCACAAGACCTTGGTAAGGGAAGTCCCGAGTTGGTTTGATGCCTTCTACTGTTGGGAGGCTGAATTGCAGACCGAAACCCCTTTGACTCATCACAGGCTTAAAAATAAAATTATGCCTGCTGGGGTTTTTTTCACTGCACTTTGCAGCAGGTCACAAGCTAATCAAATTGATGTATAACATGTCATATAACTGCACAGTACTGTTACAAGGTTAAAGAGAAAGGCATTCTTCATTTACTTTCATCAGGGGTCAATCTTTTTGTACTTGGTTCTTTTGAACACAAAAACAAATGTGTAGACTTTACCTGCCAAACTCAACTGGGTTTGGAACCAGTGCCTCCTGAACTTGTGCACTAGAATCTGAAAATCCAAACTGACTCCTGCTCAGAAAGTGGTTACATGCAGAATATTGATTGAGGATTTGGGAATTGACTCCTCAAGTAGGTACCTTGAATCCAATTAGAGTGTGCCTGTAAACAGGGCATTTCCCAGTCTAACCCCCTGGAACTGCATGTTTGCAGGTGTCTGAGAACCTGATGGACTGTCGGAAGCACCTTACTTGGGTGGTGGCAGTGCTGCAGGAGGTAGCTGCAGCTGGGGCCCAGATGATCGCCCCCCTCAGTGAGCAGGAGGGTCTGTCTGCACTCAAACTGGAAGACATCGCTTTCAAAGTAGGGGAACAGGTAGGGATTCACTCCAACCACCTTCACAGAGAGGAGTAGCTTCTTTCCGAGGGAACCAGTTGTGTAGAATTGACCAAATGGGTTGACTGCACAATTGAAATTGTATTTTCTTTGTTAGAATTTGTTAATTGAGCTGTGTCCTCTAGGTCACTATGATTGAAATTTAAAATGAAAATGGGAATGTCTTTGTTAAACTAAAAACCCCAGTCCTACCTGTTTAAAAAAATGTATCCTAGAGATTTTTTTTTTTTTATATATATTGGGAATGATTTTCAAATCTTTTACTATAGAACTGTAAATTCCTCAGTTTTTCAAAGGTATTTATTTTTTACATGTTTTCTTGTTTTGAATAAATTGGGTCATTCTTTTTGGAGTGAAAGGCTTTGAAAATTATCCCCATGTTTTTGAGAGAAAGTTAAACTAAACATAAGTTGTTTTGAACCTTTGCTGCCCAGTGTCCAACATGTTTGACTTAGAGGTACTAGGCATTAAATAATCAATCAATCAATCAAATTTATTTTATATAGTGCCTTTCATGCGCTGTATATAACAATAGGTATGGGAACATACCTTTGGGAGTAAAGGGTTAATGCCTCCAATCGGTTTTGTGTGCGTTTCATCCCTCAGATCTACGGTGCCCAGGGTGTCAGCCCCTACGACTGCATGCGCCAGTCCTGCAGCATCGTCATTGCCACCATGAACAAGATGGCAACGGCCATGCAGGAAGGGGAGTACGATGCCGACAGGCCTCAGGACAGGGTAAGAGCTGGGCGACCACATTGCTTCATGGGTAAAAGTTCCATCTATAGACGGAATTCCGTCAAAGTGTCCTCTCCCAGGTCCATTCTTATGATTAGTGTAGAAATGCCAAACAAACACGAGGCTGGTCTGGTGTCTAACTCAGCTTACATTTTACTATTTACATTTCAGCCACACTTGTGCTTCCAGTAAGCAGTAAAATGGCTTATACTGTGATTAACGCAAGCACCGTTTGCAACAAGAAATGTTGCAGAAACACGACTTTTGATAAGGACAACAACAACATGTTTTGTTTTGTAAAGTTTGTGTTTCACTGTCGGGTGTCAAAAGTAATCTACCTTTGAACGAAATTATGTTCTTGAGAATGACAGCAATACCACAATGACACAAAAGCTCCACTGGGCAATGAAACGTAAACTTATCTGTTTGCTTATCTGTAAACAGTCGTGCCTGCCTGATTTAGTTATGCCTGAACTGTGAAGTGGCGATCGATTTAGTTTTCACATTTATTTTTTGTTGTTCAGAAAGGTCAGTAAAATACTGTGGTTCCCTTACAAGAACAAAATGTAACCATTACCAAATGGGTATTTACCTCCTGAAGACCCGAAACCAGAATAAAATATATGAGTCTGTGACACAGTCAAGGCCCGCCCTCAAGGGCACAAAATGACAGCGCCATTTTTCCTTTAAAGAACTGAATTGACAGGGGAGCCTATTCAAAGAAGTACTCGTTACTTTGTATATATGATATTAAAATAATTGCTGAGTTAGTTTCACTAATAACCCGTATTTGTACACTACAGCCTGTTGTTTGTTATGTCCCGCTACTGGCAAGCTATTGGCAAAGCCACTCAGTCAGCACTCACAAGAGACCTGAGGGTAGCCAGCTTATTAGAATGAACTAACAGCCCTATTGGAACCGTGACGTTACCGGGTCAATTTGGTACCAGTTTGGTGACTTCAGCACTGGGTTGGTGCGGTAACCACGGTCCCGGTACGGTATGGTACCAGGGTTAGGAAACGGAGCGGGTTGGTGACCTCAGCACCGGTACATGGTGCACCAGTATGGTACATGCCTACCAGTTCGCAGTTACCGCGGGTAGCACTGCACAGGGATGCCCACCTGTGCAAGCTACTGGCAAAATCACTGTCCGTACACAAGACTGAGGGAAGCCTGCTTATTAGAATGAACTAACAACCCTCATAATGATGATGCAGAGCTGCCATCAAAACGGCATCAAGATGCTGTGATAAAGATTGCAAGCAACCACCCCAGAAGCAGCCTCCTGGTCCTGCGCAGCGCTGCTGAGCCCAGCAGCTGCTCTCACTACACGTGAGCCGCAGCACACACTGCCAAAATTATGAGACAGTTTGTATAAAAAAAGGAATTGTTGTTACTATATTTTGTATGAGGGTCTACGAGCACAGATTGGCCATAGGAGAACATACTGTTCATCATCGCCTGTGAGGAGGTGGGCAAGCAGGATTAGGGTTGAGGTGATAAGGTGGACGAGCGAGCAGCAGCTGACATTCCCATCAGACAGCACATCCCCTGCGGTTAAATTCTCCCTGTCAAGAGGGCCACTGTAGTCTTGCAAGTGCCCTAGCCTACAGAAGGTGAGACAAGGCAGTCCATTTTTCCATGTCAGAATTGACCTGGTCTGCCCAGGATCTCACTTCATCGCGGGGCAAATTTTGAAAGGAGCTCAGAGCCTTCAACTGCCTATGAAGGATATTGTTCCTCACTGGATGCTTAATGTGGTGCTGGATGCCCTCATGAAGCCTCCATTTGAGCCATTCCATTCAGCTGAGCTAAATTTATCAAAGCAGCTTTCTTGCTTGCAATCAAATTTTGGTAGGGGTCCAATTGACCCTCAAACAGTAAGTCCTGGAGCAAACACTGCTGTTTGTTAACTAGCCTGATGTGATTAATCAGGTTGGTCCATCTTGTAAAATGACAACTTGTAAGTGAAGTAATTTTTGAATTTGCTTCTGAATGTGGTCCAGAATGGCTCGGAATTCATCTGAGAGCATGTACACAACCCCAGAGCCAAACGATTGGTTTTGCATCAGGAGTTTCAGTCAAAATGATTATTGGCCATTTCACCCATCCACTTCCAAGATTATTGGCCACTTTCACAGATTTAAATGGTCTAGGTCAGGAGATCAGGCATTAATTATTCTCTTGTACAGCTGTGGCCAAAATTTGTGCATCACACTATAGAATTAAAAAAATTTGCTTCATAAAGTCATAAATGAAGCCTGCTGAATAATGTTCCATTAACATTTAAAATTGCATACTGCTTTGTAGTTTTCCATGTAATCAAACAAAACCAAAAAACTGATGACATTTTGAAATCCAACATGAAATACTGTACTAGTATTATGGATTCCGATAGACGTGATATAATTTTGTAGTTTCTATGATTACATAATGTTTAATAAAATATCAAAATGATGTTCATATAGGTTCTCTGTCCTAAAATTCTAGGTAGTGCAAAACTTTTGCCCATAGCTGTATGTATCTGTAAGCACTGTACAAGTTAAGAGGCATATAGATGACACCGCCCCTTCGTCTGGTCATAGTGGTGTCACTCAGCCTATTGTATTTGTATGCTTCACAGCCAACTCCTCCAGTAGAGCTGAGAGCAGCAGCACTGAGAGCGGAGATCACCGATGCAGAGGGGCTGGGGCTCAAACTGGAGGACAGAGAGACCGTCATCAAGGAGCTTAAGAGGTGCCTCAAAATCAAGGTGAGGACAAGCCCCCCTGCATATACTTTGTGTGCAATGCAGACTCGCTCTCTGAAGTAAGGTGTTTTTGTGCATGGGTTGACAAGGAGCTTGCTTGTAAATTCTACAACTATCTAAACTTATTTTATTTAGCAGCTTGGTTGCAATTAGCTAAGAGGTAAACACAGTGGTCTTCAACATGCCAGCTGCAATAGAAAGCCAAGTTTCACTCCACTGTATTTGATCAGTGTTTAAATAATGAACAGTGCTGATCAGGAATTGGAAGCTGGGACTCATCTATCACTAAGGCGACGATTTTGGCACGGTAGTTTTTAGTACGTTTCACGGACGAGGTGTGGCATAAAAACAAGAATTCACAAAAAGGTCACCAAACAATGCAGTTTTAGCTAGATCAACATACACAAGAGCTTTTAAATCTTACACCAAAACCAGTAATATAAAGATTATTGCTTTTTGACCTCTGGCAAGTTTAAATTTTACTTTTAGAGTACAAAACTTACAGTATAAACTTCAGACATAATTTTAGGTTACAGTTGAGGGTCTCTGTATTCTAAAATACCTAAAATGTCTCTCACTACCACATACCCGCATCTCTGCAATTGACATTTGAAATTCTCAGTTTTAGGTTCTTTGTTGGTTGAGAGGATAGAAGTACCAACAACCTCTTTTGTAAGGGGTACAATTTCAGCACTTAAATTTCAATTTATCCAGTTTTGCGAATGCAGTCTGTATTTAAAGTATGAACAACTGTGACCACTTTGCGCAGTCAAAAGGGCTGTGACACGATGCGTCCTTTGTACAGCAAATAGTGAAGGTGCACAACTTTTATAGCTGTCTGCACCTCACATATCACACTTGTATGCAAAACCAGGATTTATAGTTTTCCGTGATTCTGAAACAGCATGTTGTAATGAACCTTTGTAAGTCGGTAAACCTTCTGCTTTCCAATGCATTTGTTTGCAGCTCTCACAGTTTTTTTTTTTTATTTTAGTTTCACCCATTTACAAGCTTACTCGCTCAACTATCTCATTGTTACGGAAACGTTGGATCATAGAGATTAAGTTAATGCAAACATTGAATCATGGTGTTGAGGTTAATGGAAACGATGGATCATGGTGTTGAGGTTAATGGAAACGATGGATCATGGTGTTGAGGTTAATGGAAACGATGGATCATGGTGTTGAGGTTAATGGAAACGATGGATCATGGTGTTGAGGTTAATGGAAACGATGGATCATGGTGTTGAGGTTAATGGAAACGATGGATCATGGTGTTGAGGTTAATGGAAACGATGGATCATGGTGTTGAGGTTAATGGAAACGATGGATCATGGTGTTGAGGTTAATGGAAACGATGGATCATGGTGTTGAGGTTAATGGAAACGATGGATCATGGTGTTGAGGTTAATGGAAACGATGGATCATGGTGTTGAGGTTAATGGAAACGATGGATCATGGTGTTGAGGTTAATGGAAACGTTGGATCATGGTGTTGAGGTTAATGGAAACGATGGATCATGGTGTTGAGGTTAATGGAAACGATGGATCATGGTGTTGAGGTTAATGGAAACGATGGATCATGGTGTTGAGGTTAATGGAAATGATGGCTCATGGTGTTGAGGTTAATGGAAACGATGGATCATGGTGTTGAGGTTAATGGAAACGATGGATCATGGTGTTGCGGTTAATGGAAACGATGGATCATGGTGTTGAGGTTAATGGAAACGATGGATCATGGTGTTGAGGTTAATGGAAACGATGGATCATGGTGTTGCGGTTAATGGAAACGATGGCTCATGAGGTTAAAGTTAAAGGGATGATGGATGATGGAGTTAAAGGACCTACCCTGTTTTTGCCCCCCAGGGTGAGGAGCTGAGCGAAGCCAGTGTTCGCTTGAGTCTCCTGGAGAAGAAGCTGGACAGCTCTTCAAAGGACGCAGACGAGAGGGTGGAGAAGATCCAGACCAAGCTGGACGAGACCCAGGCGCTTCTCAAGAAAAAAGAGACGTGAGTGTGGGTCAGAGGGCCATTGAGAGTGATCTGCATTGAGGCTGGCCTGTTCAATAGATAAATCGCCTAACAGGTTTTGTTTTGTTACATTCTGTTTACATGGGTAATTCTAAATAAAACTACTTGGTCCAGTAGACACATGTTTTAGTTAATCAACCCTATTCAATTCAGTATTTGGGGAGTTTCAGGTCACATACCTAAACTCCAGTAATACTATGTATAAAGGATAGTGCAGTTTTAAGTGTGCTGCAGTGTCCCGGTCTCCTGACCTGATGTTTTCCCTCCCCAGGGAGTTTGAGGAGACGATGGACGCTCTCCAGGCTGACATCGACCAGCTCGAGTCGGAGAAGGCGGAACTGAAGCAGCGTCTGAACAACCAATCCAAAATGACCATCGATGGTCTGCAAAGGACACCGGCCACGGGGATCGCTTCCGTCGTCACTGGGGTTGCAACGGGTGAGTCTGGCTGGGACACCTGAATTCATCTGTACATTACAGACAGCTAACCCTGGTTTGATTTATTATGAGTGTTGAACTTCGCAAGTAGTGATACTTTACAGTTTGCAAAAAATAATACACCAGGACAGTTTGGTATATAGACCTGAGTCACCCAGAACTGAAATCAAGACACAGTCAGGATATGTCTGTAATTATGATAATTATATTTGAAACTGCCTTAAACATGTATTTCCAGCCTAACTCTGCATTGCTAACATCTGGTTTTCCAGCTAATTTCCACTTCAGTCTTCTGACATTTTTCCTATTTTCTCTGTGCTTCATGCCTTGCTATACCTTCTCTTTTATGCAGAGGAACAGCAGAAAGGTACTGTGTCTGTCACCAGCTACTTATTGTACTTGTGCTACCGTCTGCTTGCTTCATGTTTCTGAATCTGTCGCTGCTTGGATATGTACGACATTATATTTAGGGCTTCTGATTTTCAGTTTTAACCGATAAACCCCCACACCCCCCACCTACTACAAAAATAATAACAAATACATTTCCCAGTGCTACTGGGCAATGTCCCGCCTTCCTGACTTACATCTGTCATTGTTCTGAATACTTTAAACCCGCCCCAACTACTGAGTGACAGCACATTCCCACATTTCTATTGGAGACTCTGCTTGCGGGATTTAAAACGAGATTGCAATCAGGATGGAGGCTTGTTTGCAGGATTTTAAAGCTGTATTACAGTTAAGATATGGAGGTTGTGCCAAAATATACAAATATGCCTCCACACAAAAACCCCAGAGGAATGTGCGTGACCATAGGGATTTCATTGTGGAAGACAGCAAAGGAAAGAAGGTACAACCTAAGTGTGCAAGCACTGTTGAGTAACTACTATACATATTTTGACAGAAAAAAAAAAGGTAAAGTAACCGAAAACATTAATTTCATACAGTATATCAAAAACGAAAGCCCCGAAAAAAACAATTTACATAAAACTCGAAAATAGCTAAAAATAAGTACCGAAAATTACAATTAATAAAACCTGAAAAACAGAAGCCTTAATTATATTATTCCTGTAACCCAGACTGCAGACAGGAATGCTCAAAATGCTATGATTTATTATTGATTTTTTTATAAGTATTGGATGAAGAGTTGTTTTTTGTGTTTGGTAAGAGAAGTGTACTGTGTGTAAAATATGTGCATGGTTTGGTTTTATCTTGTAGGAGAGAAAATTGAGCCTTAATGGTTACTAAGCTCAAAAGTATAAGGCAGTTGCCAAAATGTTTGCCAGCTTCAACTAGTTTCATTTTATTCTGCTGTATGTTGAGGGTTTGAAGTTAAAGATGGCAAAATGATTGTATGAAGCAAGTCATTGGAGCCTCGTCTGAGCCTCTCTCCCACTCTATATCTCACTCTTAGACTTCACTTCACTCTGGAAATGAGATGGAACAATTCTGTATCTTCTACAGATATTGTGTGGGAGACAATAAAAGGACAGCATTATGATGCTGAGTTGCATGCTGAAACCCGACTGTTTGAGCCTGTTGTGGGTGTTCTGAGCTGTCCTGACCTATGTGTGTGTGACTTTCAGGGGTCGGCAGTACGCAGTCCATGGGCGGTGGTTCCGGCCCAGTCCAGGTGATCGACTCTCCTCTGCTGCTTCAGCAGATTGATGCTCAGCGACTCGGCATCAAATACCTCAAGAACGAGAACAACCGGCTCAAGGTGTGTGTGAGAAACCCAAGCAGAGTTTAAGGGTTTCAGCCATCACATTAAACAACTTGTTGTGTGCATTATCTATTTTAAACCACCCACAACACCACAGAAGTAGGGAGACAATGCAAACAAACATGGCACAATAACTGGAACCTCAGCGAGTGGCACTACTACTAACATACAGTCAATCTGCTCATTTAGTAAAGACCTTGAAATGCTTTCAAATACTACAGGCTTAAGAGCAGTGTACCATGTTTGATCATAGCCTTTAGTTAAAATGTACATGGTTCAAAGCTAAATTCATTCTACAAACCTGTTTCAAAGACAGCTACAGTATGATTCAGTTTTAGAAAGAGGGTTAAAATGATTAAGGTTGGAGGTTCAAGTTCCTCAGTCCTGTAGTACCGGTTTCCCTCGCTGGCAGGCTGAGAAGATGAATGCTCAGCTGGCATCCCTGCCACCTCTGCGTGTTTCCAAACTGCCGTTGAAGGAGGGAGTGAACACAGACCTGCAGTCCAACCCCCTGTACCGCAAGACCAGCCAGCTGCTGGAGACGCTGCTGCAGATGAGCGCCAACATGAAAGTGGTGGACATCACCGGAAAAACACCAGGTCAGGCTTGCTCCTGACACAGGCTGGTGTGCCTGTGCTGTCTGTAAACTACAAACAAAAGTTGCAAACATAGTCTTGCTTTAGGGTTGTTTTGTGAGTGCCAGATTTGCAGTTCCTTTGTAATGTAATATATTCAAATGATTTGAATCCTGAAATCTCAAAACATATGGTGTTTTTGTGAGGAAAGACCCACATCCATGATAAAGATGTATCTTTTCTTAGCTGCTCTCTGCATGGGGGTAATAATCAAAATCTACTGTATGATATCAGCAACTAGAATGTAAAATGGTCCCAGTTGCAGTAATTATGTACAAGGTTTATTGAAGGTAACTTGCATCCCCATTCCAATATTAACTGATGTTTGTTCTAAATTCTAGTGAGCCCTACTGCACAGCTCATGGAGCAGACTGCTCATCTGAAGAGCCTGAGTGACACACTGGACAGACTGAAGGTAACTGGGGCATAACCAGGGCTGAAACAATACACTGAGGCCACAATGCGATGTGTATGACGATATTGAGGTCGTAAGAGAACATGATAAAGGACTTTTAAAAAAGGCAAACTTAAATGAAGTATTGATCGGTGGAAATGGGGGGGGGGGGGGGGGGGTCATCTATAAATGTTTAACACTAGAAGGACCGGAGATATACTCGTACCTAGAAGCCCCGTAGCAGTCTTTCTTTCAAATACAAAGTTCAATTATTACCGCATGGGTGTTTACCTCCTAAAGACCCCGAAACCTGACTATTCTATACCAAAGCTGGTCAGCCAAGCCTGTGATGCAGTCATGCTCGCCCCCAAGGTTATAAAGGACTGAATGCACAGATCTCAGTGTTGTTTGTTCTGTCAAGACCTGATAGGAGGAGCCTGGTATAAGTAGTTGATTATGACACTATCATTTTCGCTAATTATTGTGTATGACATAATTTCTGTGAATTATTTTTTTTTTTTATGCTGCAAGTTTTTGGGGTTTATTTATTTATTTATTTTTTGGTACGTGTATATTGTGCACTACAGCCTGTTTGTTCTGTCTCACAGCAGCCTTGTGCTCCACGTGAAGCCAACGGCTTGAGCCCCCCCTTCCAGGGGCCATTTTTTTGACAGAAATATGTGCACAGCTGCTGGGCTCAGCAGTGCTGTGCTGGACCAAGATACACTCTTTGGATTGAGATTGCTTGCAGTCTCATTCCATAGCATTGAACTGCGACTGCCTATTAACAGTATTTCAGCACTGTCTAAAGCCTGCCGTCTACACCTTGGCGTACCTCTGGGCAGTGTCGCCAGAAGAGAGGTCGTCACCACAGACGCGTCCAGCCTGGGCTGGGGCACTGTGTGGAATGGCCGGGGGTGTAGAACCCCTCTTGGGAGGGTCTCAACATAAATGTTTTGGCGCTGCAGAAAGTTTGAGGGAGACATGTGCTTGTCCATACAGATAACACAACAGTGGATGTAACGGTGGATTACATCAACCACCAGGGCGGCCTCAGGTCGCCCATTCTTCATCTCGTGGCCCGGAAGCTTAATTCTGGGCAAATGAGAACCTCCTCTCACTGCCCGGGGCAACAAACTGGGTGGGGGACCTCCTTTCAAGGAGAGTTCCCAGGGCCTCAGAGTGGAGGATTCACCCCAAGGTGGTGACCCTCATTTGGGAGAGGTTCGGGAGAGCAGAGAGAGATTTCGTTGCCTCCCCGGAATTGACCCACTGTCCCCTCTGGTTCTTCATAATAGGAGGCAGGGACCCACTGGTGGTAGATGCCTTGGCACACTAGTGGCTGAAGCAACAGTTATATGTCTTCCCACTGCTCCCGCTGTGTCTGGAGAAAATCAGGCAGGACCAGGCCAAGGTGCATCAACCGTGATGCAGCTCCTGAGCGGTCTTTATTCCAGGGTGCATCTGTCAAGGAATTTTGCAATGCAGCAGTGTGGGCTACTCCCCATACCTTAAAACTGTGTTCTACAGACTTAATGTCGTGGCTCCTCAAAACCCTGGCTTTGGAACTACAGCTTTAAGGGTGGCTTCCCAGTTGACTCTTGCAACACAGGCATAGTGGTGAGTTCTCCCTCAGTTTAGCCCTAGCTCCTTGTTACTGGGGTTCTGTATGGTAACTCACAAGACAGCTTCTCGGTGTAGCCTTGTAGCATTCCAGTCATTCTGCAATATTGCCCTTGAGGTGGCTCTGGTACCATTACCCACTAAGTAATGGTTACATTTTGTACTTAAAAGGGAACATTAGGTTATTATCATAACCCTGGTTCCCTGAAATAGAATTGTAACCATTAACCTTCAAGGTCACTGTGACCATGATTGCAGCAGGCGTGAAGGAAAAATGATGCTGAGATGTGTGTGCAGTCCTTTATACCCTCTGGGGTGGGCATGACTGCATCATAGGCTCGGTTGTGCAGCCTTGATATAGAATATTCAGGTTTCGGGGTCTTTAGGAGGTAAACACCCATGCTGTATAATTACATTTCTATTTCAGGGAACCAGGGTTATGATAATAACCTAATGTTCAGCGCAGTACATACTGTGAAACTTCCAGTGGAAGTTATGGCCCTAATATAGCTGGTAGAGTTGCAGTCTAAATAAAGGTTACCTGCATTGTACATCGACAAAACACAGGACTGTAAGTCATTTTATTTATCCACACTGGAAATGCAAAATATGTAAATATCGATCAAATTTCATGCGCTGTGTTCAAGCATTACATGGACAGAAAGATAGTTAATCTCTGTCGAAGCTTCAAAACACCCTCTTTTCGCCCTGTTGCTAACTATGATCCCCCCCCCGTGCCAGGATGAAGTGGCCGAGCACGTGGTATCCCAGCGTCCCGGCGCCCGAGTGCCCTCGGACTTCGCCACATTTCCCTCCTCCTCCTTCGTCAAGGTAAAACCTGCAGGAGCAACCAGACCATGCAATAGTGTTGAGATGTGCTCCTTGACAGGTGGCAATTGTACATGTTTATAGAAAGTCAGTAGTTGGAATTCAGTTTTGATAAAGGGTGGTGTCTTTTATGGTTCACATTTCAAAAGCTGACATTCGTTCAAGAAAGATTATAATGTTCTGGCTAAACATTAGATGCTCATGCCAAACAAAATGTTTATTGGATTTATATGACATTCAATATAACATCTGTGGTGAATATCTAAATATTTTAACTGTGTCTTAAAACGTAGAATGGGTCAGTCTCCTCTGAGCGTTAAGACTGGTATATTTCATTTGATGGTCTGCCTTTATCCAGTAACGCTATTTCAGTTGTAACAAAATCACCCATATACTACTCAAACAGCCCAAATACAAAGAATATATTTTATATTGTAATACTAAGTGCTGTATTTTAAAAAACATTTGTATTTATGGCATTTACAATTTAAATAAGGGAAGGATGCTGACAAGTTCATGTTTACCTTTTCAATTCACGTTTCCATTTTCAATTTGAAATAGTTGTCTGCAACACAATCATTTGGCAGAACCTTCTGTACCGATTTTAACAGGTTATAGATTGCTTAAGATTCATTGGTGCTTGACCATATGAGGGGAGATATATAAATATTTATCCAATCCAAAGTATCATCAAGAAAACCTTTTTTTTTTACATTTTTTTCTCTGTACTTGTACCACAGTTACATATGTGCACAACTGTAAATGATCTGATGCAGAAAAAGATCACTCCTGTGAAGGGCTGAATATTCATTGTGGTTGGTAACAGGGCCTGGCACAGGGTTTTTTATTTATTTATTCATTTTTTCTCTTGTTGCAGGCTCAGGTGGAGCAGAAGGATGACACTGTGCTCATAGGGAGGGTGATGTTCCCCTGTGCCCGTGGGCAGGAGCAGATCCACAGGGTCGTCCTAACACAGCCACAGCTACACAAAATGCACCGCCTGCTCCTCTCCTCCTAGACTGCGTAACACTGCGCTCACGCTTGCTCGCTCTCTCTTCTAACTGTATGTATTTCAGGCTGCTAGCTTTCAGTGAAGTGGCTGTGTTTATTCATAGTGGGATTGGCACTACTTGATGGGACCGTTTCGAAATCATAACTATCCCGATGAAGAAAGCAAACAAAACGAAAATAAAATGCATTCATTCTAGTTTCATGTGGCCTTTTGTACAATGTGCCCTGAATGTTATACTATGTCAATGCTATATCAATATATACACAGTATATGCTACATAGTGTTCCCATATGTAGTTATCAAAAGCAAGCACATTATGCTTCCAATTACATAAGCTATTATCTATATATACACAGTATATGCTACATGATGGTCCCATATGTAGTTATCAAAAGCAAGTACACTAAGCTTTCAATTAGAGAGGGGGGGCAAAGCATGTAAGGAAAATTCATATCAATAAAGAAAATAACAATTTTAAAAAATCTATAATTAATCTAAATTTGCCCTGTTAATTGTGTAAATGTGTATTTTCCTGAACGAATTTTTTCTTGCTAAAGGTTGAATTTTGCCCAAAGTCTGTGTGAGTCTTTACTAAAGTACAGTTTGTTAGACATGTCCCGATCATTTATGCATGTCTTCAGATACAGTGATGCCTTGAAGCTGTGTTATGAATTAGTTAATCAGTTACTTGCAATGAACTACAGGATATTTCACATTTAAGACTGCGGAATCTTAAAGTAGTCAGTTTCAGATTGGGTTTGATGTGTATTGCACTCTTTACCTGCATCTTAAATGTGCCGTCAACCAACACAACGGTGTCACATTTGAGCTGATATAATTTAAACTTTATTGACATGACATTATAAAGTATATGCGTTTTAAGGAATATCAGATTATTTATGGCATCACTAAATGGCAATTCCATTTACTGTAGTGTGCATATATAACTATTTTGATGTAATTTGTATGAAATATGTATTCAACAACTGGGTTTTAAATGCAGTCAGACATTGTGCAGACAATTCTGAAGGTTAATGAATGAATGAGACATGAACTTGCTCTAAAGTCATACCTGAATGGGGTGGTTTACTGTTTTGATTTCAAGTTTTCCACTTTTCCAGTCTTCAATGGAGAATGTAAGAGTTGGGTAACATGCTAGGTATTGCTTTAGTCTAGCCATATCCATCTTTCTATTGTGCACTAATCTTTATTTGGTTTAGCCATGTGGAACAATCGGCAGACTCTACACTAAGATTAATGTTGTTCTGAAAGTGGCTGCTATTAATAAATAAAAATGATTGTGTTTGGTAGATACTGTTGTTGAAATATTATTAGTGTTTTCCAAGAAGCTGATGGGTGCCAATATATTTTGGGACATGAACTTATGATAAGATACTGCCTTAGATTTGCAGTACTGTCTGCAATACTTATTTTTGACATCTGGTTTATTTATGTAGAGCACTTTAATAACTATGACAGATGCATGGAGTTTGTGGGGGGGGGGGGTAAAAAATGTTGTAACATCTTGTTTCTTTTAAATAGTGCAAATGCAAACTGTCTAGAAAATCAGTTTCGATATAGGCCGCGCAGCAAAAGAAACTTCACTATTTTCCAAAAAAATAGAAAATAGTCACAGCCATCAATTTCAAACCTGGCGAGACAGTATAACCAGATACACTCGGTCAAGGACAGGCCATGAACCGGGAGACCAAGAGTAAGACCTGCTTAAGATAGATCATTTTGCAGCATATTCATGTCAATTGTCAATCTGCACAATAAAAAGTCACTGCACCTGCTCTAAAACAGAGTTTATCATTTTTTGGTCACATTTAGTGAATTTTATCCAAATGTAAGTGATACGTTTCTTTTGATGCTCAGTATATTATTTAGTTGACTTTTGTTTCATGACTATGAACAGTGAAAATAGGAATCTTGTTGCACAGTGGTTATACCTTTACAATGAAGGCAATTAGCTATGCGTGGCTGGCAAACCTATGGGAATATCCACTTGAGGGGATGGAAAACTTACCTAACCCGAATAAATTATTCATATCCCACTGCGCTACATTTTATCAGAACAGGGGAAGTTATTCACATGCAACACGCAAGTGCACCACGAACGTCCCAACAAGACATCATATAATTACTTACAGCTAGAAGCAAGTGGGTAAGGAACACATTTAAATCAACAAATTTATAAAGCATTTTTTCTCTTTACAATCTCCTCTACACTACTGTTGATACCATGAACAGCCTACTGGTGATGTGAAAGAAGTGTTTCAGCCCTACGCAGTACCTTGTGTGACGGATTTCCCTTCTTTCCAGTCCTGTGCTTTAGTGAGTGCATGTGCAGAGGAATTACATTCTATACTCTGTATTCCAGACCAGTCACTGGTCCCCTCCAGTTAATAAAGTTTTACTGGTCAAGGACAAGTGTGGAGCATAGTTTTCTTTATTGCACATTTTATGTATAATGCAGGGGAGTATGAATGAGCTGCAAAACATTCCCTGTTCTTAAATGACAAAAGACTTGAATTATTCATTGTATTTACCTGTTCATTCCTAAATTATCAGTTTAAATAAATCGGCACTGGTCAGAAAGGAAGAACAGAATAACATTTATTAAAGTGCTTTAAATTCAAAATTGGAGACATTAAAACATTGACGAACATGACTATGTACGTACTGTACAAACATATAGGCCCAGATTCTGGTACTCCACAACTGGAAAAGCCCTTAGTTGTGTAGATCAGTTATCTGAAGATATTTATATATGAAAGCATGACAGAGGGACTGTATACCCCTTTACTGCACCTGTTAGAATGACCCATTTGTTATTTGTTTTGCTAACCCTGCACCTATGATCTTTTCTTACGTGGCATTTGAAATGTTCTATAAAAAATAAACTTAAGAACTCAAATTAAAGTTCTTTGTTTGAAAGGGAATTTAATAAATTAGATTTATTTTCATGTTTTCTAGTTTCCCAAATGAGGAAAAAAAAGAAAAACTGACAAAGTGAGGTAGCTTTGCCACATTCATGACATTCCAGTGTTGCAAGGGAAAACATGGGTTTTGTTCAATAGGGAAACACCTGTAATTGTTTAATTAAGGTGGTAGTTCAATAGAGGTCACACACAAAACAGGTACAGGAAGGAGGCTTTCCTGCACAAGTCAATACTCCTTTCTTTGTCTTCAGCCACAAACTGTTTCACTCACAAAAACACCAGATTCACAAGTTTCACTCCTCAAATCCCCAACCAGAATGAGGCTAGAGACTGCCTTACATATGCACAAAGGTAACAAGCTGCATGTGCTAAGCATTATCCTGATTGAGCAGCACCTGTCCTGCCACCCACTGCATCCTACAAAAGGTAGCTTAATGAATGTCCACTATTAAAACCATGTGACTACATTTCCTTGTAACCTCATCACCACATACGTAAAGGACAGGGGCTTTGCAGAATTTGCGCTCCAATATACCACCCTTCCAGGACTTCACCTGACACCTTACCACGCAAGTTACAGTTTAACTCGAGAGCCTGAGCTCTGACCACGAAGCTACTAGCCACCCAACGAAGAAAAAGGCTTTCAGCTTTTAACCCAAAATGTACTTTATTAACCATTACAAAAACATACATAAAAACAAGGACAGGACTAAACGATCAACTACGTTTAGCTCTAACCAACCAAAAATAACATACAAAAGAACTTCTGAAATCCAACTTCTGGAAGTGATCAAATTCAAACAAACAGATATAAAACACAAAAACATTATTACATCTCCCTAACAGGCGCATCATTCTAGCAACAGTTACAAAAACTATTTCCTTGTTTTGAATATATGTAATTTAGAAAAAGAAGTAAATTTAGGAAAGAATGCCATGTTCTTGCCCTGCCAGTGTTGCTCGGTGCACTCTCCAGGACTCAGTCTCTATAATAGGGCTTTGCTTTGGGCCTCTTGTATGGAGGACAGTATCTCTTCACAGGGCGTTGCTTCATAACAGAATTACTTCTGTTTTCATAGGCAGCCGACGAGTAAGGAGCATCATTATACACAGACATCCCACCCAAATGTGGATCTGTAAATAAGAAACCAGTTTTATTAAG
This sequence comes from Polyodon spathula, assembly GCF_017654505.1. Lineage (NCBI taxonomy): Eukaryota > Metazoa > Chordata > Actinopteri > Acipenseriformes > Polyodontidae > Polyodon > Polyodon spathula. Next base: position 107,098,991 of record NC_054534.1, on the reverse strand, counting down.
GGGCTTTATAAATCAAATAAAAGATCCACTGAAACTCTTGCAGCACCCAGTCCCTTTACAGAAAGACTACCCTGGGATACTGGCACGGCCGTAGACTTCAACTTTCAGGTGGTTGAAGGTATGATGGAAGACGATCCGGAGTAGATAAAAACAACACTTTGTGTGAACCCTATGGTTCGAGAAGTTGCCCTACCAAAAACATATATGCATTATAAAATAGATAGGAAATTAACGTGGTACAATCATACACAAAGTGACTAGAGAGGTTTTAAAAGTACACTAAACTGTCAAGGCCACAACAGGTCTGAAGTCAGATTTTTTTTTTTTTAAATAAGACGAGCAGACATATTAATCCTTAACTGAGCCGGACGTAAAACGCTGGTCCCTGCTACAATGTGGACCAGTGAAGTGAAAAACCAATCATCTCAACACCATATTTGATGGCTTTGATTATTAATTTTTTTCCCCCCAAACAAGTAATGTACATGTGTATGCACTTCAGTAAACCTGGCACAGGCTTGTGCACTCAGGCATCAGCGGTGAACAAAAAATGACACTTAAATCAAAAATAAATTTAAAAAATACATTATTTTGTGTAATTATTGCAGCGAGAAATCACTGAAAAAATGACTTTCCATTTACAGCACACCCAAGAATTCCATGCTTATGTAGAAACAGACTCAAGTAACAGAAGTGGATGATGGAATTAAGTGCTTTTAACCAAGAGAGACCTATGCAGCTGAACCACCACACACATGCTTTTAATACTCTTTACCCCTATAATGAGAGGCATGTATTTCTGGAGCCGACCGCAGGGCCTCCCTGTGACAGTACTGACTGGGAGCCACAAGTCTCCAGTTCTCATTCCAGTAGGGCTCTGAGGAGAACACAGATCCAACAGCATCAATACTAATGGACACACACAGTCAAAACTTTTCTGCACTTACATGACCTACACCATTACTCGCAGAATTTGTCAACTTTTCATAGCTCATTAGAGATGGTCTCATAGAATCAGATGCTTGCTGGCAAAGTGATGCAATTAGAAGGTGAACACAGGATGTTTATTAAATGTGCATTATGGGGTCAAAGCCACCCCAGCGTCTTCATCTCTTTACTGCACTTCAGGTAAACCAGGCACTGTATTGATTAGAACCTCGCTACAGCATGCAAGGGTTAGTATTCTTAGCAAATGGAAAAGCATATACAAAAAATAAATTAAACACTTAAAAACAACTAACCTGGCATTTGCACCTACCATTCATGGTGTTGCTTCTGTTGTAATGGTTGCTGTGGTGCTCCTCAAAGCTGATGTAACCAGTGGTGAAGCCCATGTCAGAAGCAGACATACTGATCAGCGGGGAGTCGTCCTGAAATCTTTTATTTGAACCTCCATCACAGGCCTTCCAGGGAGGATTCTGGTAATTTGAGTTCGGCCTCCATGCAGGTTCTGTGAAACGCACGGTAGAAATGTATTCCACATTCAGACAAGCTCGTCCACTCGGGCTACCATGCTCTCTGACGGTTCACTCAGCTTTCAGGGACCTGCACACTACATATGTCCCCTGTTGATTTTGTTTCTGATAAGGTAATGTACCTTAAATGAAATAGATTTGTGCTTCCCATGTGCTTTTCTAATGAGTAAAGTTTGACAACCGTTCTGCATTTTAATTCCATCAGCTCCACTGAGCAGAAAGCAAACATGCCTTTAGAAAACTCCTTGGTATTTTTCACTATCTTGCAAGAATAGTTTGCATATAACAAGTTCTGTACACTGGGGGTAATTCTAAGGGTCATAGGGAGTTCACAGGACGACTCAGGGATGCAAAAATGTTTAATTTGTTAGGTTTTTTTCTTGAGGGTAATGTTTTTGATGTTGTAAACATTAAGTGTCACACAATTACACTCAGATAGGAAGTAAATGGTAAAGTGATAAACATGTTTTGGATTATTTGTGTTTCTGAATATTGTTTTATGATTCTGTGCATCGAAAGACTTGTAATTAAAAATGCAATACTTCAAACGCATCGTATTTTCACTGTACCTTATTTGTACAGTATCGTATTGCATTTCTTAACTACTATGAAATTGGTATCTAACGTGTAGGTTTGGTGATCATATAATCGAGCACAGCAAATTCTCCGGTACTTTTTTATAGGCAGATGCTTGACTTAATTAACTTTAAAATAATCTTTACCGATGTGTTATATAAATGCTTAAATGGCAAGAACCGCTCTAATTTCAGTGCCTGGGCACCGATAAAGCAATCTCTTTTCCTTGTTGTGTCAAGGCAATAATAAGCCGTGGAAAAATCAAATATTTTTTTCTGCGCCTTCAAGCACTGTTGCCAATTTAGCGAATTTCTCGTGAAATCCAGTGACTAAGGCAGAGGTGTCACACTCAAGGTCCGCAAGCCGAATACGGCCCTCGGAGGTTCTTTATCAGGTCCCCCCGCGCAGTTCATTCATTACAGTGTCATTTGGCCCGGCCCAGTTTGAGTCTATTGGGTTATTACACATAAGAACTCCAAATCCCATCAGCCATCAGAAAAGCAACGGGAAGCTCAGAGCTAAAGAAACAGAACAGCGAGAGACAGCCAATCATATCTTGTGCTTGGTGCTTAAGGCGTGTTTTCCGTTAGACACTAGCCTACTGGCTGTCAAAAACGATAATATAACTGTCAAAATGTCCAAGAAAAGAAAGATCGATAAGGCAGATTGTTTCAGGAAAGGTGGGAGTCTGAATATTTATTTGTAGAGCAGCAAGAAAACCCCATTTGCTTGGTATGTAAGGGAAGTATTGCAGTGATGAAATAATTCAATTTAAGACGCCACTATGAAACGAAACAAAGAAAAATATGAGTTTGAAGGAAAAAGCAAAAGGCAAGAAAAGCTGGCTGAATTAAAAAGAACCCTCGAGTTACAGCAGAACATGTTTAAAAAGGCAAAAAGTTAAAGTGATGCAGCAGTAAAGGCAAGTTACCTTGTGTACAATAAATGACAATTACACAATCTAAATAAAGAAAATGTTGATAAATCCCAGCTATCAATTGAGATAACCAATCACCCCTTTTACTGAATCAGTGACAGACCGAAAGCCATGCCGGTGAACTAAAGTGGATAAAAAAAGCCTTGTAGAACAGAAGTACATTGCACTAGAAGGGTCCAAATCATGTGTAATGACCAAGCACATTCATGCTTTACAAACTCTTTACCCTTATAAGGAGGGTGATGCATTTCTGGAGCCAGCCTGCCATAGTAATGAATGGGACCCCTGTATCTCTGGATCTCATTCCAGCAGAGGCCTGCAGAAAAGCACAGGTCCAACAGCATCAACACACAGTCAAACCTGCTTTCATGAACGTCTGTGCTCAATGACTTTGTTTTACTATCTCCTCTTATGTAGTGTGTATTTAATAAGTGGGTATAGAAATGCTTCTTTGACTCCAGTATTTATGTGCATGTCCAAATACATACACAATGTTATTTAAAAACAAAAATAAAAAATCTTGATGCTTTATCTCAAGCTTTTTCTAATCTCAGCTGGAGCCATCAGGATCAGCATGACACCTTGTTATTTATATAAATAAAACCCAAACACCAGACGACCACCCCTTTATACACTTTATTTACCCACTTTTGACAAATTTTTATAAAAAGGAAAAAAGATCCCCAACCTACTAAATTCTTCTTTGATTTAATACTAGTACATTAGACATTGGTGTATTACAACCTCAAATGAACCTGAATAAATTAGCTTAAAAAAAGGTAGGGTTAAGTACAAAACTAAAAAGTTTACATCTGTCAATCCATCCTTTATCACCCTGTGAAATAGTTGCCCCGATGGCTTCAACCTGTACTATCTGTTACCGCACAGCAATATAAGTGGATGCAAACCCTCACCCTCAGGTCCTTACCTGCATCAGGACTGCTATAAATGTAAGGCTGGAGCGCTTCTCTGCTGCAATGCTGGCGTGCAGCAGGGCTGTACTCAATGTTCTCATTACGAAGCAGTTCTGAAAGAAAGAAAATGCAAAGTGTGTGCAAAATGCTGCCTAGACTTCTTAAAAAAATCTTTTACAAAAGATAGCATATAGCTGTACATGTTTTACATTTTTACCATAAAATAATTGAAAAAATCTGAACTTTGTTGATGCTGTACAGCCGAATCCCTCCATTACAGCAAACAATACTGTTAACACTAGCACCACCATAGCCGCTTTCTGAACGGCTTTTGCAATTCAAATTTAAATATCTCTGCGTATGTGAATCTCTCGTGCATGTCCGTTCTTAAGTGTTAATAAATACGGTATTTCAAATGCAGAATCGTAAAAATGAATAAGTTATAAGCACTTGATTCTTCAACTGCCAGACCCGCAGTTTAATGTGGCATACTGAAATCAATACAATATAGCCGGCAATTTAGTCTGGGCTTTGTAATAAAATCAAAGTCACTGTGAAAGAACGTATTATACTATATACTCCTGTCGAGTAATGAAAGTCATTCTACACATCATATATTATTATTATTTATTTAGATTAGCAGTTGTCACAAAATACACATTGAATCACAATACAGTGTGATATAGCTACGCTACTTACAGGTGTAAAAAAAAAAAACGTGCTTAAGCTCTCTGCACAAATCAGTGACGATCGGGATTGACGTTAAACTAAACCCACAGACTCTTGCATTTTAAAATGCAACGAAGTACGGTGTGGATATACTGGATCAAATGGCACAGTTGTATTCTGTCAAAGGTACTCGCAGGTAGCCTGTTGATGTTCTTTTATAATGTTTTGGACCTGGCGTGCACCAGGAACACAATCTCCAGGAGGGACTTCATTTTACAGCTAGCCTGGAGCTACGGCAGAAACATTTTGATTAGAGACATGAAAGCAGACTGGCAAATGCCCCTTAACCTTCAGCCATCGCTGAGCCCACTGGCACATGGAATAAAAGACAATGCCAAGCTACTAAATGCAAGAGAGAACTTTTGATGTCTGCGCCCATTGTGAAAAGACAGTCTGTGGCAAATGCACTGGTACAGTTGAAAAGCATGTTTTCTGCCTAGATTGTACTGTAATAGAACTCTGAACAGACAGAGCCTTTGAACTCTGTTTCACTCAAAGCGCTTTTACGTTGCATAAGTTGTTATATTTTTGTTTTATGCTATTTTTTTTTTTTTTTTTTTTTTTTTTAACTATTTCTGTTTTATCATTTCGTATGTGCATATCGCTTTCTACAGCCGTTTACACAGAAGTTTACTGCGTAGTTTATTTTATTACAGTTTTTCATGTTTATGTATATGTGCTCTTTTTGAAAAAAATAAGAAAGTTTAAATTTCAATGTAAATACGGTGTTTCTGCTATGGAAATGTTATGTATGATGTTCATAAATAAAAATATTAAGTTGTATCAGATTGTTTGCTTTTCATTTTCATATCGAAGCCGTTTTAAAATGGAGCCGCACATTTTGCGGGTGTGGCGTTGTAGGTGGTCCAAAATCTCGGCGGTTCTAGTGTTGGAGAGCAAGCAGCTTCAAATGTCATTTTAGTAATTGCTGTAATTATATATCACATTCACACAGGTACAAGAACATAATGTTTGCAGCTCACGTACCAAACAAACACTACCTTCCAGGTAAGTGTGAACAGCAAGCAAATTGATTAATTGTTTTAAACCAAAAGCTACCGAAACGTTTGTAACACACCCACTGTGAACACAGCCTAGATGATCCTACTCATCCACGGCACCCCGTACACACACATACAGTACATTATCTGACAGCGCTGGTTTAAAGAAGCACTGACATCCTTACTTGGCCTCTTGCTGTCCGGCACCGCCACGTTCCAGGCCTCGGCTATGTGTGCCAGGAGGAGAAAGGTGATCTTGCGGTGAGCGAGCTGGTTCCAGTGCACTCCGTCCTTGGTGCGGTTCTGCAGCTCTAAGCGGAAGTGGTAGTGCAGGTCCAGCACGTCAAACTTGTGCGAGTCTGCTAGCGTAGCGCTGTAGAAGTTTGCCTCGATGATGTCGGAACGCAGTGACTGGTCCAGGTGCTGTAACTGTAACGGGTTTACACTGAGGATGCATTAGCATTGCATGTTGCAGACTATCGGTTAATGCAGAGAAAGTGAATTAGTTAGCTACAGAGTTTATACCCCCCTCAGTGGTTCTTGAATAATATCCCTGCCAATGCTACACTTCTAAATGTACAAAGAGGAGTACTATTGGAGGAAGAAAATACATTGTTTAAAATAAAAACAGAAAAAGGACAGGTGGCCAAAACAAAAACAGAACTGCCACAGCTGAGCATGCATTCTTAAAAAATGAATGAGAAGTTCGGCTTCACAGTGCTCGGTCTATACCTGCTACTTACCTCAGGTATTAGAAAGCCCCCGTATATCTTTTTGCCGAGAGGCATGGCCATATTCCACATGACCAGGCACTCCGGGAGCAGCACCTCCCCTAGGCGGGTGAAGAATTTCCCCAGGTTCACTCTGTACTCCTCCATGGAGCTCGCGCCGTACCTGTAGACACGCAAAAGGGAGTCAGCAGGGCTGCACTAAGATTTGGTCGTGACACAAAGACTTTTAGATATAATTTTTTGGCAGCCAAAAGGAACACCCACACTGCATCAGCTGCTGCCAGAAACACCCTTCTTTGCTAGTATCGGAGTCAAGTGAAATAGAAATATCAAGCCTAGCCTATAACTTCGGTCTTTTGTTAAATTATAAATGTGTAATTATTTGGTTCCAGAAGGTCTGGACATTCTACTACCACTGAAGTCAGGATCTCAGCACTTTGAGCACCCGGTCACAGGTTTAAACACTGCTGTCTATGGATTGTATTACAGCTAAAAACAGCATTCCATAGTGTGAAATGGCAGTGTGGCTCTGCTCAAACCAATCAATCTTTATTTTATACATTAAATACAGTGAAAACCATGATATCAGAATGTCAATCACTCCCCCACTGGGCTTCTTTAATGTGTGTTAATGCTTTACTTTTTTATTTTTGTACTTAATAAAAAATGTCAACTATGTCCAAAATGTGATTTTTACATAGGTCTGGTCATTTTATGTATTACAGCCTGTTACCCTGCCAGCATAATTACAAATGTACATGAATATTCAAATATTTTATTCAAGATAGAGCCTCTGATGTTTTGATTCTTCTAAAGTATAAAAGATCCAACCCAGTAAATTCTTATTTCATTTAATACTATTGCATTAGACATCAGCGCACAAAAAAAAAAAAAAACATTTTGTGCAGACTTTGCATGTAAAGGTCAGTCTGAACTCTTAATTGCCTTGGATTAGCTCCTCAGCAAACATTACTGGTTATTATGCTTCATGGTCCACCTGCAGCATCTATTCAATCATAAAGCAGTTTTAATCGACCGCTCGCTGGTATCTGCTGGCACTCCATATACAGCATATAATGAAACATAAGATGGTCACAACAAAACGACAGCTTCTGGAAAACATTTAAACCTGCTACTCCATACAGTGATTTCATTAGTGCACTTCATTTCTATATCAATATTCAATGCATGTTCATCATCAAGGCTTTTCTTCTCCCCAGCAGACATACACATTTTACAAAGAGCAAGATGACCTTTACAACATAGCCTTTAGATATGTAGAACACTGTAAACTTGTATGTGTGTGTAATTATATATATATATATATATATATATATATATATATATATATATATATATATATATATATATATATATATATACATATACACACACATACACACACACACGGTCTCACAGGGTGTCGGTACACATCCAATATACAGATGCCTCAGGGCGCTGAGGAACACAAGGTCGACCAACCCTCGTGTTGCAAGTCGTTAATGATTGTTTATGTTGTTCACGAAAAGGTTGTTTCAAAAGGGGGACTTGACTGTATATAACAAAAAAAAACTACATTGTTTTTTCACGAGATCACAAGATATGACAAAGGAGCAAAAACTGTTTACTACACTATGAAGACTGCTGGGTTTATTGGTGCCTCAATTCAACCTCAGAATGCAAATGTTAAGGAATGAAGAATAGTTTTAAGTTGAATCAAAGTGTTGACATGTGTTCCTTTAAAAACAAATAGTAATGAACAATTTGGTGCCGAAACCTGGCAGACAAAGAGAACATGGCAGAACCGCTTAAAAGATTGAAAAGAAAACAATTCTTACTTCTACTACAACGATACTAAAGGCAAAGGCAAACTAAAGGTGGAAAACCCAGACACTGGCTTGAACTCCTGGGGCCAACTAATCGAAGGAGGAAAGGAATTTAAGCGAGCTGGACCGAGACATTGAAGCAGGAACCGAACCGGACGAACTGAATGAAGAGGTGGAAAGCGGCCAGCACTATCAGGAGCGATTGATCTTATGGAAAACCCGTGCTGGGAGAACAGTACGGAAGGAGCGAGAAGATAAGAGGCAGCTCTACAAGTTCAGTCGTCTCCAGGGTAAGACAAGAACCACCTAAACAAATAATTAACCTCCCAAAACTGATAACTGAAAATTTCTCCAAAGAAGAAATCATTTGGCAAAACTTCTGGAGACAGTACTAAGTGTCAATTCACAAAAAGAATTGCTTGAGTAAAACAGGCAAATGTTATTCTCAAATAATGTGCAGATGTGTCTGTTTTTCTGTAGCATTTACAAACCGCTAAAAAGACATTATTTGAAGTGACGAAGCCGGGGTACGTGTATATTGACAGATTCTCCAGTTTTGTTTTCACTTATATAACAGTTTATTGCAACTCGAGACTAATGCTGCTTGTAATGTTGTATTCTTCTCCTCAGGCATTTCTTACATTTCCACAGTAATCCCTTAGTATTTTGTTAAGATGTACATTTTCCACATTGGAGATCTGAAACAGTCATTTAAGCATTAACAGCCAAAATTGTTTGGCTTTGTGGTATTAATTTAATTGAATTTTTTATAGAATGTCACCGTTTCACTTTTGTATCTGTAAAGAGAGTGAGTGTGTGGTAGTAAAGGAGAAGAGACAGTGAAGAAAGGAGAGTTAGATGGTTAAAACACTGTGTGTAGTAATGTAACTACTGTGAAAAAAAATCCAGTTTAAAATTAACAACGAGTCAGTTTAACAAAGCGACGGCTGATACCAATTAAAAGGAAGAAAATAAAATTAATTATCTAACAACTGGATCTGACCAAAGTTACAGAAAATGACTGGTATGTTCTACAAATGAAATACCAAAACAGCATCTTGTTTAAATTGGTAAACTGGTTCATAGTGCAAATTAATATAAACTGGAAGATATGATAAGACACCTTGATGTCTTATCATACCTGTACCTTCCATGACAGCAGGTATTTTGACAGGTGTTTTCTTTGATTTTGGTGGCGCAGTGATACGTGGTTAGCAAGGTGCAGTGATTTGTCTTTGTTCCTAAGTAGTTCCTAATCGTGACATTGGCTGGATATTGTAACGGCCTGGATCACTGAAGGGCCAATCAGCATGCAGTATTCTAACAATCCGTTTTATAATGTAAGAAGGCTTGAACCCTCCATATCCACCTAATATATGTTCAGCTGGAACCTTGCTCGACCAATCATATTGCCTGTTTCACGGTCCATTGCCAGCCCTGATTTTATATATTTATATATATATAATATATATATATATATATATATATATATATATATATATATATATATATATACACACACACACACACACATTTTAATCTTAGTTAATCCTGGTTTTAATGGCATATTTAATTGATACAATTACTGCATCCATCTCATTCGTTTGTTTTATTACTGATGCTATTATTATTTTAAAGTTCTTATTACCTATAAGGCCTTACATGGTCTTGGACCTATTTATCTTCAGGATCTGATGACCCCCCAGTAGGAATACTACCAAAATTTAATCTTTTAAAGCCTATTTGAAAATGTATTTGTGTCTGTTTATTTATAGCTAGATTTGATATTAGATACAAGCTTTTTTATATTTGTTTTGTAAAGCGCCTTGGAATGCTTCCATGAAGAGCACTATCCAAGTGAAATTTGTCTCTGTATTGTAATTGTATCATCATCACCCAGCATACAAAAACCTGTTGTCCTATTTCTGGATTAATATGGTTGCCCCTTCTACATAGTTTTATATTTATTTATACAGAATTACAAAAAACTTCCAGCATTTGCTGTCAAATTGTTTGAACCAACTGCTAAAATCACAAAGGAGTCAGTTTATTACTCACCTTACTACATTTCAAATTATACTGTATTTTCTTATCAGTTTCCTACATAATATATATATATATATATATATATATATATATATATATATATATATATATATATATATATATATATATACACACACACACACACACACATATATATATATATATATATATATATATATATATATACACACATACACACACACACACACACGGCACAGGGTATGTTTAAAAAAAATGTCTGCTACTGGGACAAAGGGCCAATTTCCATCTAGAGATGTACTTCACAAAACCAGCGAGCTTTCAATCAACGGCTTGTGTTTTGGGAGAACTCGTGGTCGGTCGGATCCTTGGTTACCACAGTGCACATGCCTGCTCTTTCTAATAAGGCCCCAGATGCATTGCTGTCTCTTGCAGTGCCTGAGTAAAGATTGGCAATAGTAGCTGAATTTCACTAATGAGAAGAATATTCTGTATAAAACAGGCGATGCTACATTAAGTATAATTCTTTTTTTACATCGCATATCATTGCCTCACATCAGCTGTGACAGAAAGAGCATTATTGAAGAGCAGGATTTTTTTGTTTCTGTTTTGTTTCTGCACAGACTTCCCCCACCCATCTGTCAGAAGCAATCGGCTCAGCGCAAAATTGATGCTCATAAAAGCCTGGTGTATTAATACCAAAATACATTTAAAAAGCAAAACATCAAGAAATAATAAAAACAAAGCGCAATTAACATTAAAAAAAATTAAAATCGCCAAAGAAATGAATGCATTAATCTCAGAAGTTAACTCCAAAATTATTGGCACCCTTGATAAAGATGAGCAAAAAAGGCATAGAAAAATAAACAGGTAATAAGCTATATTTTATGCTGAAAAATATGGGAAAACTATATTTGTTTATACTAATACAATTCCTCAGAGAAAACATTTATTTTCAACATGTAATAATTTCTCAAAAAGTTAGGTGTCAATTATTGGCACCCCTAAAGATTCTTAAAAATAAAATCAAACAAAATTAAATCTGAATTAACATTCTACTTTAAAGTACATCTCAGTCTTAAGGAACTGTATTGTGGCCTTCCGTTTCACTGGAGTATAAAAATGAGGTAACACGCATGTAAAATCCAGTAATCCATCACCATGGGGAAAGCCAAAGAACTCTCAAATAAAGAGAGACAAATGGTTGTTAACCTTCAGAAATCAGGCAATGGGTTAAAAAAATACCACTATTAGGGCAAAACCAGTGGAACAGTAGTAAATCTGCCTGGCAGAGGACACAAGTGAATCTTGCCCCCACACTGCCACAAGACGGTTCGGGAGGCAAAGAAGAATCCAAGGGCCACAGTTGGAGAATTACAGAACTTGGCTGCATTTTGGGGTCACCAAGTCTCCAAATCTACAATTAGACACCACCCCCATGTCAATAGCCTATTTGGCAGGGTTGCCAGAAAAAAGCCTTTATTGAGAGCAAATCAACAAATACAAGCGCCTGGAGTTTGCCAAATGGCATTGGCACTTGGATTGGAACAGGGTGCTACGGTCAGATGAGACGAAAACAGGGCTCTTTGGCCACGCACACCAGCGGTGGGTTTGGCATCAAAAGAAGGATGCGTATGCAGAAAAGAACCTCATACCTACTGTAAAATATGGGGGTGGATCTTTGTTATGCGGCTGTTTTGTCCTGGGGCCCTTGTTAAGGTCAACGGCATCATGAACTCTACCAAGTACCGGGACATTTCAGCCAAAAACCTGGTTGACTCTGCCAGGAGACTGAAACTTGGCTGCAAGTAGATCTTCCAGCAAGACAATGACCCCAAGCACACATCAAAATCTATAAAGAAATGGTTAATTAACCACAAAATCAACATTTTGCAATGGCCATCTCAAGACTTGAATCCCATTGAAAATATGTGGTTTGAACTGAAGAAGGCACTCCATAAGCGCAGACTGAAGGATATCAAGGATCTGGAAAGAGTCTCTATGGAGGAATGGTCTAAGATTCCTTCCAATGTGTTCTCCAATCTCAAATTATAGAAAAAGGCTCAGGGCCGTTATCCTTGCAAGGGGGGGATGCACAAAGTACTGAAAACAAGGGAGCCAATAATTTTATATATATATATATATATATATATATATATTAAACATGGCCTGGAAAGGAGGGCTATAGTAGGAAATAACTGACCCGAGGGAAGACTATTGGAAGCAAAGCTGGACAGAAAATATGACTACATAAATTAAAAAAAATTCAAGACATGTGCCAGGATCAAAATGTGTCTATATTTGGACAGACCTACAGTAGAGACACCGACAAACAACACTAATCTTGTCATTATTCTAGCATCAATAAATCAGTGCTGCTAACAGAAAATTCTCATTGAACATTGATAATTATTGTTATCATAAAACAGTAATGTTTACAGTACTTTATTCCACATTTTACAGTTGTACCAATTGATTATTGATCACATTTTTTTAGATTCCGATCCTGAGTTTATTGATCTATTCATCCCATATTTATAATACTATGCACATGCATGTTTCAGTTCTGTCTGAAGACATCTGAGAATGGTCTAGGTTTTTTTTTTTTTGTTTTAATAAAGATTACTGTCAATTATTACCTGCCCGATACTCGATTAAGAAACTGGATGTACCTCTTAAATTTGTTCAGGTTTCTTTAAACCAAATCCAAAGATCCAAAAGGGCTACTGATTTTCCAAAATCGCGGAATCACAAAATTAGGCATTAGGAACGAAACTGGCATTTTGGGAATGGAATTCTGCTTTGCAACTGCACCTTTTTAAAAAAAAAAAAAAAAAAAAAAAAAAGTCTTTTACAGCTGTTATTCTCCTATAAAAAAAAATATGGATTGCTTTGAAAACTACTGCACCCAGAAGCCCAGCGATGGCGCTTGTATAAAAAGTTTTTGCACGTTTGGGTGCTTTGTTAAATTCACCGGTGCGTCACCACTGAAGCAGCGGATTCACTGAATTGGAGCAAAACCTAAATGGCCGCTCCACTGTGGAGGTTTCCCTTATGAGAAGATACCATTATCAATGTAACAGTAGATTCAGAGACGGTAAATCTTTTGAAAATGGATATGGAGTTGTGTATTTTTAATAAATATAACAGTGCTAATAAACATATTGGTAAACAATATATAATTTGCCAACTTATCCAGAGTAGCTGACTGAGCTGCTGAATACAAGAATTCAATAAGACAGAGGCAGAACAGATTATTTTTTTTCGTGTGTATGTTATTTGTCCTTTTATACTTCAAACAAATATGTACAAAGTTGCAAAAAGTGGGCGTACTGTATTTGAATGTGTATCCATTAATATATTCATACTCATAAATATTTACAGTTGCAGGCTAGCTGCTTTCTACATTTTAATGTAACAACCAGCTAGCTCCTAATTAGTCTGTTAGATAACTAAACCTTTGTCCCAATAAGCTTTGAGCTCGCACAGGTCAACCACAGCCTTGCATGCCGCAGCAGCAAGCTTTCTGTTATCATCAGCTACGTTGATTCACCAAACTGTTGTTAAATGATGTCACTTCCGACTCAGTGATGCAGAGCACCGATGAATTTAACAACGCACCCTTTACTTGGATCATTGGATAACGAGGAAACAGGTGGTTTTGTGGGCGTTACGCTGATAAGACTGTTACGCTGTCCGTCTTTGCTGCAGCGCCCCCTGTCTGCTGTGCGAGTCGAGTTGTTTAAAAAAGTAACTAGCTGTTTTGTGAGAGTTCTATCCTGTGGACTAATTTTGGAGTTGTATATACACAAAAGTGAAAAGTACCTGAAAAAAATTATTGTTAGCCCACCTCCCCACCCCCCCTTAAAAAAAACAAAACTTAATTGAATGTATTCATTTATTTAGTTTTCGTAAATCCGTCACCCATTCAACACAAGGAAACGACACGTGGTTGAGGTGAAACCTTTAGTTTTATAACTTCTTATTTCTAATGTATCATTAACTCCTCAATGATACTGCGTACGAGTGATTTTTTATTTTTTTTTTACTCATGTTGCTATAAGTAGTAAGAACAGTAAATGGTGAAAATTGTAGATTCAACAATGAGTGGAGCAATAAATACTTATTTTACCAGCTGCACTGAACGCAAAGCCAGCGTGTTTATTGTGCAGTGAAGGTGTGTCAGTAGTTAAGGAATACAGTATGAAAAGGCATTCTGAAACCAAACAAGGAGCTTTTGGAAATACGTATCCAGAGACACAGTAGTGAGAAGCTGAAAAAATAAGATCTCTTCTTCAGTTATACTATTAATATGTGTAAGGTGTGTACTATTCATATGGTAAAAAAATTGTTCAATATAAGAACATTAAGTTAATATTTATTGATTAAAAATGTGCAGAGTAAAATACTCTGGCCCACCTACTCCAAACCCCCCCCCCCACCCCACCCGATCAGGCTCCCTTAATTTAAAAAACTAGCTGAAGAGCCCTGCTCTAACTAAGGCAACTCTGTCTGTCCAGGGTATAGGAGAAACACATGCAAGCAGCTTTACAGCAAGTACAGCATAAATCAGTCTGTGTTGTTCCAGATGAAACTACGTATGGGACAGAAGTGTCCTGAACATTGTATTTAATTTGTAATTTTATGAAAATGGTATATTTTTGTAATAACCATCGTTCGACTAGTCTGTACATTGTAATGCCAGCAATAAGCAGTTTATTTCAAAACATCTTTATTTGTTGACTGACCTACAGTGCATTGTTACTAGTGGACTGTTTTAAGAAAGATTTTTTTCTTGAAAACTACATTATCTAAGGGACTTAAAAAATAAATAATTCAATAGATGTTTTATGTAAAAATGTTATTTATATTCAAATTACACTGCTTTTCTGTATGTGCAGCCATTAGTGTACCTGGACACATCCCACACACAGGCGTTAACGTACCTGGACAAATCCCCCACACAGGCGTTAACGTACCTGGACACATCCCACACACAGGCGTTAACGTACCTGGACACATCCCACACACAGGCGTTAACGTACCTGGACACATCCCACACACAGGCGTTAACGTACCTGGACACATCCCACACACAGGCGTTAACGTACCTGGACACATCCCACACACAGGCGTTAACGTACCTGGACACATCCCACACACAGGAGTTCACAATCAGCACATCTGGTTGTGGCCCTGCCTGGAAGTCTGCCAGGATGCTCTCCACGTAGTTTGAGTAAACACGGGTCAGGAAGTAAAAGCGGACAAGGTGATGGGCAGAATGAAACTGCCGTACCTCCTTGTACTCCGTCCCATTGGTCAGACCACCGATTTTCCCACCTTCCACCAGGAAGTCTTGCTCAAAGTTCAGCTCTCCCTGACAACAAGGACAGAGCCAGAAGTCCACCGAAAATGGTGTGGTTTAAAGACAGGCAGTAACAGAATAAAATATTACAGTACTGATCTGTAACAACTAGAACATTTGTAACTGTCACCAATTATTTCCTGGGACTATTAAAGGAGTGTCTAATTTAGAGTACTTGTGTTTCATCATTCTATTTTTTTCAGGTTCTGTTCTCCATGGGAAATTACAATTTATGTAGCAAAACATCAACACACTAATCTGTATTGCAGCCTGGGTACTGATTGGAGATAGTGCTGTACATGTGATGAAACAAGAAAGAGGTGATGGCAAAGTGTTCATGACAACAGGAAGTAAACCAAAGTGTTTTCTGAAAATCGTTATCTGTACTGAAAAAAAAAAAAAAAAGCAATCCAATCTACACACAGTAGAGGCCAATTCCTATTTTTCAATTCCAGTTCAAGTTCATATTCCCATTACTTGGTTAATCAATTCCAACACAAACATGCAATTAGCAGCATTCTGTTCAAATGAGCTCCTCACAGTGGCAACAAATTACTTAAACTGAAATCCCTGTTGGTCACTTACACTGGCTTCAAATGAAAGCAGCTGAACAATCGCAACTATGAGTACTGTCCGTTACATAACAATTCTAATTCCTTTGAAGGAACTGTGAATTGATTTTAAAAAGCAACTGTAAATGTAACGGACAAAATTTTAAAACAGGAATTGACCCCAAACCTGATCACACACACACAGGTTTAAGAAAGTAAACTGATAAAACTCTGAAACCTGTTACCTTGGCTCTGAGCTGAGACACTGTAAGAAGGCTGTCCTTCTGCAACAGCAAAACCAGATCCTTGTAAACTGAACGCTGAACTGCAAAGGAGTGAGAGAGGAAGCAGGTTTACAGATGTGCAATGCTCTGCACAGGAAACAAACAGCTGCCCAGTAGCCGAGAGATATCCCAAAATAAAAATCTGACAATATGGTGTATTCAAATTGAATATGTTGTATTATATAAGAACATAAGAAAATGTACAAACAAAAGGAGGCCAGTCAGCCCATCACTGCTCGCTGGGTTCCTAGTACTGCAGCTGATTGATCTAAAAATGTTGTCAAGGTGCTGACCAGTTCCTAGTGAGAGTGCCTCAAATGTGACAAGGCAACCCAAGTTTTGAATATAAATAAGCAATCCAATGAAATGCAAGGGTAACAGAGTAAATCAAAGTTTAACCAGTCTGGGTAAGGTGAGACTGAAACACTTCTTTATTTAACTGGGATGAGTTTTTGACCAAATTAACAGAAAAACGCTTTGCAGGAATGCAAGCCAATATTTCCAGGTATAACTGTATATAGAAATGCCAAAACCACAAACAGTGCCCATCTGAAATCCAGCATAGGTGATATGTGAAACTTCATACTCACTTGAGTCCCCTAGAATCACAACAAACTTGTTGTGCAGCAAAAGGCGAGCATGTTCCCTGCAAATATCCTTCATGCCTTCAACAATTCAAGTGTTTCAAACTATACTGCTAAAAAAGACAGGCAAATAAATGTAATGATTGTAATCCATTACGGGAATCGGTAAGGCATGGTTCTCCCCCCTGAAATAAGGTTGAAGGCTAGTGGCATTGTATTTTGGGAGTGCAAAAGTTATTTTTGTGATTCTGAGTTGAATTGAGGGTTTTTTTATATATATATAATCACCACCTTCTATCCAAATCAAATGCACATTGTACTAAGGTACACACAGGCAGAAACTATAATGGTATATACAGAACTTCAAACTGCACTGTGTTAGGTTGTTTACAGCTCATGCTGAGCTAAAACTTAATTTTACAGGAAATAACACAGCCCATATGCTTTAGCCCTCTGATTGCATAAAGTACTATAAATGCAACTTATCGCACATGTATTTAATTATTCCAACAGCAGAACGTTCAAGCTGATCTCCAATCTCTTCTCTTTCCAGACCAGCAGTCCATCAATTCGACTTCAAAACCCTTGAAGCAGCCTTAAGCTTTCCCTACCTTAATTTCTCTGCTGTATAAAAACGAATTTCCCTCAATGACTTCTCAAACGAAGATTATAACCGCCGGTCGATTGCAAAGACTGGCTTCAACACAAATCCATGAGGCTCACTGTTTGTAAAGAATTGCACTCTCCGGTCCTCCGTGTCCAGCTGCAAGCTCCACTCCTGGGCACCCAGACGCTTGGCCTTGACAGAAAGATCAACAAAGATACTAAAAACACAGATAAAACAGTCCAGGCAGTACTCCCCCTAACATCACAGACTGTTTCCTGCAAATTAGGAATTTATGCAACAAAAAAATAATAAAAAAACACATTATGGTTTTATGTGAACGTGTAGTAATATGTGGCTCGCCCTGTTACTAACGAACAGACAGGCAGACGTGAAACAGGTTCATGGATTCTAGTTTTAATAATAATCTTTATTTTTACACTGTGCCTTTCATTTCATAGTGGACCGCCATCACAAAGCGCTTTACAAGACCCGAAACTAGTTAGTTAATCAAACATGTACGTAGAAAACATGCCGTTAATTTACAGCAGCATAGTGTTAAGTTATAACAACGTCTCAATATTCAACTGGAGCAACACGAGTTTTAAAACTGGTACAAGACTGACGACTTTTATGCGCCAAAAAAGAATTACCATCATTTCAACTTCGGTACGACACGCTTTCAGCGAAATAACACATACGAAAGAAAAACGACAGAAAATGTCATCTCGCTTGTTTACCTTATTGTAACTATTTGTTCATTTATTTTTTGCAGGTTCCTTTATTAAACTACTTCAGTAGTGGTTTCGTAGGTAGGGCGGTAATATTTACTTCAAGCCCCTTCATCGTTCAAGGTTTGAAACTCAAGTCACATGGTCGCCTTAAATTTTCGGTGCAGCTGCATGAGACGCGCGCACAACCCCGCACAAATTTACGTAGTTGGACTGAAGCGATTGTCCAATCAGCACTTTCTACTGCTTTTCTGCCGCGTTGCCATCAGTTGCCATGGGATCTGACGAGTGAATGCGTGGATATAAAGGTAGGATCACACAGTGGGCGTCGTAGCGGAAAGCGGACAATAAATTAAATTAAATTAAATTAAAAAATTAAATTAAATTAAATTAAATTAAATTAAAATGTTTTGAATGGGTGCAATTACACTGAGTGCAGAACGCTAAAAGAAGCAAGACGCCTGGGACACCATATCGGCCAGTAGACATGTCAAGTAAACACGTCTGCATTTGAGCGCAACAGAAAACATACACTGTGGCGTACTGTATGCGATAGACCGCGAAGCAAAACACCTCCAAGTTGAAAAAAAAGAGGTCTCAATAATGACGGGCTTCTTGTAGTATTTCATGGAGGGTTTTTGTGCAGGTTTTTAGATTATATTGTTGTAAAACTCTTGGACTCGCACGCCCGGTAAACAATTCAGTCATGCAATGCACACAGCCTATATATGGGGCGGAGTAACGCTGTTTGGTTGAGACGGGTTTGTTTGTTTGTTTGTTTTGTTTATACCGCGAGGTTTCCCTCCGCCAGTGTAATATATGAACCACGCGGTTTACCGTTTGCCGCTGCAAGTGTAAGCAGACCTCTACGCTGTAGATTACTGTAAATGTTACGCCAGTGCATGATATTAAAATTCAAAAATTCATCCATCAGTATTAAAGTGAATAAAGAACTCTGACACGTGGACCAGGACACTACCTGCTTCATACTTGTATTGTAAAGAGCACTTATCTGATTGTACTGGAACTTGGTAAGGGCATCAATGTTACAAAAATACTTGATTTTGTACCAGTTTGAATCTGTAATGTCGATGCATACACGCGAACAGTTCATATATGGTCGGGCCAGTCCGATTTCCTTGCAAATGCCCCGGTCCCGATGCATAGGAAGGCAATCCTGATATTTATATTTTGAAATTCTTCACAGTTAGTCTTGGGTGTAATTTCTCGTGCCATATTGTTTTTTTTTTTTTCTCTCTCTCTCTCTGTAGCTGCTGAAGACCCACCTGCACTGTACTGCCTGGCAGGGATTGTGTTCACATGACCATGACATGTGTCCTACCCAGTAATATTGCAGAAATGTATTGTTTCATCACTGCTGCTGCAATGTGATTTGATGTGTATGATTTTGAGTATAGTGTTAGTCCAGTGGGCCTCAGAGTAATTTGGACACAGGCATAAATTTATCTTACTTGGCTGTTTGCGGGCACGCTACTTATTGCACTGCCCGAGGCATACACAATGTGTGTGTGTGTGTGTGTGTGTCTATATATATATATATATATATATATATATATATATATACACACACACACACACACACACACATTAATTAATATATAATTTCTCAAACATCGCCCTCAATACCGAGAACCGATTTTAACGCACATTTGTCTCAGGCAGTAATTGTGCGTGCTGCGCTCGTTAAATAATTTACATAAAATACGCAATGCAAATATTTTTAAATAGCATGTTTACACAGATAACCATGAATAAACTAAAATAACACGATAGACAGCGTCTCGCTTTGTTTCAATTTGACAAATGTATCGACACTACTCTGTTTTAAAGATCGCTCATCTCCAGTACAATTATTCAGAAAAAGTGGACTCGTAACTAAATATACTACAGTGTTTCCCATGTCTGGTGAAATAGTAAAAATACAGAGATAGAAAATTAAATTCTACATACTGATATGTATTATTTTTCTCAATAACAGTCGGCGAAATTCAGTGCTTACCAGACATATAAACACCCCGCCTCTGCTCACGAATGATTGGACAGCTGCGTAAAACTTGACAGATATTTGACTCTCCTATTGGTTAAACTTACTGTCAGTACCTCTAACTGAAACAGACACAGTTTATGTCCCACCCAGCTAACTTATGATTGGGCCACTGCAGAGACAATGCAGATATTCAATTGGTTGATCGTAACGCAGAAGCCATTAAGGAAAAAAAAATGTCGAGTACGTACGAGCACAGCACAAGCGAGCAGCGCTGTCGCTGGAAAAAGTGTTTAAAGCTTTCTTTATTTTCCCACGCTACGACCCACCAGAAATGTGTATATATATATATATATATATATATATATATATATATATACACACACACACACACACACACACAGTGGCTTGCAAAAATATTCAGACCCCTGACCAATTCTCTCATATTACTGAATTACAAATGGTACATTGAAATTTTGTTCTGTTCGATATTTTATTTTAAAACACTGAAACTCAAAATTAATTATTGAAAGGTGACATTGGTTTTATGTTGGGAAATATTTTTAAGAAAAATAAAAAACTGAAATATCTTGCTTGCATAAGTATTCAACCCCCACACATTAATATTTGGTAGAGCCACCTTTCGCTGCAATAACAGCTTTAAGTCTTTTGGGGTAAGTATGTACCAGCTTTGCACACAGTGTCGGAGTGATTTTGGCCCATTCTTCTTGGCAGATTTGCTCCAGGTTGTTCAGGTTGGTTGGACGACGCTTGTGGACTGCAATTTTCAAATAGTGCCACAGATTCTCAATGGGATTGAGATCAGGACTTTGACTGGGCCACTGTAGGACATTCACCTTTTTGTTCTTGAGCCATTCCAATGTTGCTTTGGCCTTGTGCTTGGGATCATTGTCTTGCTGAAAGGTGAATTTCCTCTCAAGCTTCAGTTTTTTTAGCAGACTAAAGCAGATTCTCTTGCAGTGTTTTCCTGCATTTTGCTCCATCCATTCTTCCTTCAATTGTAACAAGATGCCCAGTCCCTGCTGATGAGAAGCATCCCCACAGCATGGTGCTGCCACCACCATACTTCACTGTAGGGATGGTGTGTCTTGAGGCATGGGCAGTGTTAGGTTTGCGTCACACATAGCGCTTTGAGTTTTGGCCAAAAAGCTCTATCTTGGTCTCATCTGACCACAAAACCTTTTCCCACATCGCAGCTGGGTCACTCTCATGCTTTCTGGCAAACTCCAGACGTGCTTTCAGATGGTATTTTTTGAGTAATGGCTTCTTTCTTGCCACCCTCCCATACAGGCCAGTGTTATGCAGAGCTCTTGATTTGGTTGACTGGTGCGCCATTACTCGACTCCCAGCCACTGAACTCTGTAGCTCCTTCAAAGTGATTATTGGCCTCTCTGTGGCTTCTCTCACAAGTCTCCTTCTTGTTTGAGCACTGAGTTTTGAGGGACGGCCTTTTCTTGGCAGTGCCTGGGTGGTGTGATGCAGCTTCCACTTTCTGATTATTGATCCAACTGTGCTCACTGGGATATCCAAACACTTGGATACTATTTTGTACCCTTTCCCTAATCTATGCATTTGTATTACTTTATCTCTAACTTCTGTAGAATGCTCTTTGGTCTTCATTTTCCTTCAGATTCACAGCCTTACCAGTGATCCTTCAACAGTGGGGTTTTTATCCAGAAAACGTGACAGCAACTTTAATGGTTCACAGGTGGAGGCCAATGGTAAGGTAATTGTGTCCTCGTTAGGGCAATTTCTTTCATCGGTGCAAACTGGGAGCTTCCACAGCACAGGGGTTGAATACTTATGCAAGCAAGATATTTTGTTTTTTTTATTTTTCTTAAAAATATTTCCCAACATAAAACCAATGTCACCTTACAATAATTGATTCTGAGTTTCAGTGTTTAAAAATAAAATATCGAACAGAACAAAATTTCAACGTACCATTTGTAATTCAGTAATATGAGAGAATTGGTCAGGGGTCTGAATACTTTTGCAAGCCACTGTGTGTGTGTGTGTGTGTGTGTGTGTGTGTGTGTGTGTGTATGTATGTATGTATATATATATATATATATATATATATATATATATATATATATATATATATATATATATATATATATATAGCTCTGGAAAAAATTAAGAGACCACTGCAAAATTATCAGTTTCTCTGGTTTTACTATTTATAGGTATGTGTTTGGGTAAAATGAACATTTTTGTTTTATTCTATAAACTACTGACAACATTTCTCCCAAATTCCAAATAAAAATATTGTCATTTAGAGCATTCATTTGCAGAAAATGACAACTGGGCAAAATAACAAAAAAGGTGCAGTGTTGTCAGACCTCGAATAATGCAAAGAAAATAAGTTCATATTCATTTTTAAACAACACAATACTAATGTTTTAACTTAGGAAGCGTTCAGAAATCAATATTTGGTGGAATAACCCTGATTTTCAAGCACAGCTTTCATGCATCTTGGCATGCTCTCCACCAGTCTTTCACATTGATGTTGGGTGACTTTATGCCACTCCTGGCACAAAAATTCAAGCAGCTCGGCTTTGTTTGATGGCTAGTGACCATCCATCTTCCTCTTGATCACATTCCAGAGGTTTTCAATGGGGTTCAGGTCTGGAGATTGGGCTGGCCATGACAGGGTCTTGATCTGATGGTCCTCCATCCACACCTTGATTGACCTGGCTGTGTGGCATGGAGCATTGTCCTGCTGGAAAAACCAATCCTCAGAGTTGGGGAACATTGTCAGAGCAGAAGGAAGCAAGTTTTCTTCCAGGACAACCTTGTACTTGGCTTGATTCATGCCAAAGCTGCCCGATTCCAGCCTTGCTAAAGCACCCCCAGATCATCACCGATCCTCCACCACATTTCACAGTGGGTGCGAGACACTGTGGCTTGTAGGCCTCTCCAGGTCTCCGTCTAACCATTAGAGGACCAGGTGTTGGACTCATCTGGGGGTGCTTCAGCAAGGCTGGACTCGGGCAGATTTGTCTTTGTGAAGGACGCATGAATCAAGCCAAGTGCAAGGTTGTCCTGGAAGAAAACTTGCTTCCTTCTGCTCTGACAATGTTCCTCTGGAATGTGATCAAGAGGAAGATGGATGGTCACTAGCCATCAAACAAAGCCGAGCTGCTTGAATTTTTGCGCCAGGAGTGGCATAAAGTCACCCAACATCAATGTGAAAGACTGGTGGAGAGCATGCCAAGACGCATGAAAGGTGTGCTTGAAAATCAGGGTTATTCCACCAAATATTGATTTCTGAACTCTTCCTAAGTTAAAACATTAGTATTGTGTTGTTTAAAAATGAATATTAACTTATTTTCTTTGCATTATTTGAGGTCTGACAACACTGCATCTTTTTTGATTTTTTGTTGTCAGTAGTTTATAGAATAAAACAAAAATGTTCATTTTACCCAAACACATACCTATAAATAGTAAAACCTGAGAAACTGATAATTTAGCAGTGGTCTCATAATTTTTTCCAGAGCTGTATGTGTGTGTGTGTATATATATATATATATATATATAGATATAGATATAGATATATAGATATATATTCTTTATTCTGAGTGTGTTAATGAGATTACCCACCCTCTCAGGATTCTGCTCACTTGGGGTAGGGTTCGAACACGTATGGGAGAATTATCTTTTGGATATCAGCTCCCAAAGATGTGGAACTTTTTCCATCATAGTGTGAGGATGGAATTTGAGTCGTTCTCTGATTTTAAAGATTGTATTTGGGATTTGCATAAAACCTCCTGCCAATGCTTCTTCTTCAGTCCACTTTAACACATATATGTTTTATTTATTCAGTCCTTTGATCTCTGTATATATATTTTATTGTATTGTTTGTACATTGTAATTGATTTTTATATATTGCAATTGTGTGTTGTATTGTTTCCCCCTGTAAATGATGCCTCAGTGGGTAAATCTGGTTAAAGAATTACATGCATACATAAATAAGCTAAATCAATTATTTTGTTGTGAACTGGATGGATGCAGAGATTCCAGTATTCCTAAAAAAAAATGTATAATCGATTCCTTCTCAAGTTTGTACCTAGGTTCAGTTTTCGTAGTTGATGGCATGAAGGTTTCACTTCTGCAAGGAACATTTCTATTTATTCTGTTTAGCCAAACATGTTTTTTCAAGCCTTTTGTGTATGGGACTAGGGGATTTTCCAATATTACTTTCTTTTTTTTTTATTTCTTTTTTTTGCCAGTCGTTGCAGAATTACAGTAAAATACAAAGTATTTGAATTACAACAGAGAAGGGGAGGCGCTTCACTAGAGCATTTCAAATGTAAATAAGATATAAATCACTAGTTCTCAGTGAAACATTTATCTGAATCCAAAATAACGACATGGTTGTTTTCATGAAAGCTGCCTGCTGTTTTCATGAAAGCTGCCTGTAGTTCCAGGACAGGGTAAATCGGCCTTTGCTGCAGCTGTGTATTTGAGTGAAGGTAAAAGTTTCAGTAGAGTTCAGTTGTGTGAGTCACTAAAAAAAAAAAAAAAATCGTCCACCTTTTGAATTGCAAATTTATTTTTTTGTTAGCACAGTGTAAATTCATTTTTAGATAGAACAGTCAAGAAGGCAGAGCTCCAAACATTACAAAAATTATACTGTACCAAAAATCACAAAAGCACCAATAATATCCCTCCCAAGTGCACAGTGCACTGTTTATCATTGAATATTCACCACCCTGCTGATGAAGAATAAACTGCTTCCAGCCTTGGGGCTCAATGTGCCATTGTATCGACACGTGATAATGAACAGCTGGACAGCGTTGAAAAACAATGCAGACAGCTAGAACAACTTTCAAACAGGAATAATATTAAGCATTTAAAAAACAAATCTATTTGAATAAGGGGCTATATTAGGTGTATAAGGGTCAAATGCATGGTTATGGGAATTGCCTATTAAAGGCAATTATATGGCAATGGCTGGAAAACTTTAAATCTGATTGGCTATAGACTGGTCAATAAGAGGCTAGAAACTGAAAATAATTACATCATGCCTCGGATGTCTGTTTAAGCCCCTTAACTCTATTAAGGGGTTCTATCATGACAGTTTTCAAGTCTATAATTGTGTTACTCTCACCAACCCAGTCATAAACGACTTTGACTACTCAGCTGTCATGTTGTTTAAGGTAAAATTCACTTCAGAAGTTGTGTAATTTATTCTGTGGTATTGACAGTTGTGGTGGATTGATGTGTCTGTCTAGGTTTTCAGTGAGGAGGTTGCCTTAGATCTGTGATATTATGCTGGGATAACATCACAGGTTAGTGCAAGGCTGACCAACCAGCGCCAGGAATTTTTCTTGCCATTGTATAATAAACTATATCAACAGAAAGGTTGTGTTTGTTAAGGGACAATTTCAGTTTTATATACATATTTTTTAAATATATCCAGTATGATTTTCTGTTTTAAAAGCATTCCGGATGGATCACAAGAGCACTCTGCCTCAAGCTGCTGACCCCAAAGGCATTACAAAAGACTCCTGTGACTTGTATAACATTCACTCCACTCATGCAGCAACCTGTGCACTGTGTATGTATATACAATTTTAAATACAAATGTAGATACTGTTATCCATTTATCCTGGGTCATTATTAGCTTGGCAAAATTATCATCACCATGAGAATTGTATTGACAAATAATTGTGCATCAGTAATGGAATTCAGAAAGCAAAATGGAAATGGTTTTGGGAGACAGAACCCCAGTATAATTATAATTATGTTTTTTTATTTTTTAAACGAAAACGGTTCAGATACCAGCATATCACACTAAAGACTGAAATATTCCAGCAGGAGTCTGTGTGAAGTCAATGACAGCCAAATAGAAAGTGCTTTATATTGCTATATAGGCAAGCAGTGCTGTGCAGAATCTGTGGCTGATGGATAGCAAGTAAACCATTCCTGATTAAACAGCCAATCTGTTAATGCAGTAGAAAGAGAGAATGCCTTAAATTCAACCATGAAAGCCTACTTGTGCAAATTTTAACTAAATAAAATTACTACTAAAAACTAACTACAAGTAAACTCATATTTCAAGTGCTGGATAAGTCTGACAGTCATTTGATGTGGCGACAGGCTGTGGTCTCATGAGATGTCTTTTTGGTAAAGGTGTTTTTTTTTATGAAAGAATAAAACCTTGTACAATCACAATTTAAGCAAAAACAAAAGAAAATCTTTGGCACATTATACTTACAAAATGCATCTTAACAGTAATAATAATAAGCAATACTGGTAATACACAGATATGGTGGTAGGGTTACCATATGGGTCCATGTCACTGGAACAGTTTGGGACAGTTCAGGCTTTTTAACTCGCATGCATTCTGGTATATTTAGTCCTGCTTCTCTTCTAAACAAGTGATAAGTACCCTATATGCTGGATCGTTTGCCCCTATCATTTATTTTCTACGATTCTCAGTTTGCACTCCTCAGTGCACAACTGCATCATCTTGTGTAGCGCGGGGCGGGAGTTGGTGACAGCAGCCCCCAGGTTTCTGGAGATCCAGCGCGGAGCCTCCAGTACTGGTCCTTACACACCCTGAAGTAAACATGACCACTAGACAGCCTGATGCGCTCCTAACCCCACCTACATACAGTACTGTATAGTGCAAATAGTCTCACTTAAAAAAAATTGAACCATTAAAAAAAACATTGCAGTCCCATCATTGGTCTCCTCAGCTCATTTCCGAAAGGGGAACGAGGCCGTGTTGTTTGGTGTCGCACCTGGTACAGGCCTAGAAGAGAGATAAGAGAAATGACTAGCAGAGCTTTTCTTTAAGTAGAGATTGTTGTTATTTGCTATCAGACTGCCACAACTCGTACAAAAGTGCAGTACACGTAAAAGGTTCTAGAATAAAGTATTGCCACTGCACTTTTCTATCTTCAGTTCTTTATTGAAAAAAACAACTAAAGCCAATTAAAAGAGAGTTGAAAAAACAATCAAATGATCCAGTCAGTACACCGGTAAAACTCAATTTGATTCCCCAAGACGGGGAAACATTAGGAATTTTCTATAGTGCAAGAAGATTTACCGTTAATATTTTTTTATTGATTCTCTAAACTTTTGCTACTGATGTTTTAGAAAGAATTTTAAAACCATGCTTGTAGTTTAGGAAAAATATGTAAACAGCAGCAAGTAGCTGGGGTGTGCTCTCATTGATTTAACATTGTATGGCATGTAATAGACAGTGTCACTGCCTAACAAACTAACGGTTTGATACCAGGCAACATTTGAGGTTATTTGGGATATTTTTAGGAAAACAGTCTCGCACCTAACAGGGAAAGCAGTTCAAGGGCAGCCCATGAATAATGACATGCATTGAAAGTAAAAATAATAATAATAATAATACAAAAAAAAATAGTATGACTAAATAAGAAAACTTACTTTTGAGGTGGGACAGGTCTGAAAAACAAAGCAAAATAAAATGAATCACATTTAAAGCAGTAATATTAAAGACATTGTTTGGTCCTCTAGCAGTTTATATGACACAGTAGTTAGAGCCCAGTTTGATTCTAAAATGAAAAGAATGTCCAAATCCAAAAAGGATCCTCTTTAAACACTTTCAACATGAGAAGAGGGTTCACCTTCGATACAAGTTATTACAGCTGCTTTGTGATACAACAATGTTCATACTGTAGCCTACAGGTACACATGGCATAACTATAGAAAATAAGGTTACATTGTATACACCCAGATTGTGAATAACTTAAAGAATGTTGCAACCAAGGTCTGCCACAATTAGATAAGTGGTTCTCTAGATATAGGTGCAAACATACATGTGACATACTGTGGCAGGGCTGAGGCTTGCCCTGTAAATAAATGTGGTTTGTTATTTATTTAAGTTTGGCAGGGATCCCTGCCAACTCAATATGAGCGTGTGGCTGGGGGTATGACTGCACAATTAATGAGTAATCAACCCCTCAGCCACATGCTATATAAAGCACAGCTTCTCCTCGTTAGGGAGAGGTGTGGAGAGAAGACAGAACAAGTGTGAGTGAGTGTGCTATTTTGTTTGTCCATGTTAAGTTGAGTGAAGGTTGTTCCCAGCCTGAACAGTTTTGTTAGCTTCCAAGCCTCTGACTCTCATTCCTGACGCTATCCTGCCACACATACGTACAGTGCTCTTATACTTCTTGATTCAAATGCAAAAAAATGTCCTAAGCAATTTCTCTCTCTCTCTCTCTCAATTTCTCTGTCTCTATTGGTACACGATGTCCTAGTCTGATGGTCTCTCTGAAATTTTTTCCTGAGGTTTTCTGTTGTGCAGGTGCTGTACACAGTGTGTTACTACTTCTCCTGCAGTGCTGTTCTTAGACTCACTTGAGTGGTTTAGCTGGAGGGATGACAGCAGCTTTCTCGACGAGTTTGCTGCTCACCGGTGGCACCACCACCAGCATCTCGTTCCTGCCCCGTTTCACCAGCACTGCAGAGGGGTTCAAGGGCAGGGGTCTCTGAGGCGGACTTGGAGAGCCCCTCGGCTGCCTGTCGCACACCAGCTTCGAGGGAAATGGAGGACAAAATGTCAGGAGCACACTGAGCACTGGCATTCCCCTGTAAAGGATTACTGCGGTAAAGCACAGTGACAGCTGGTAAAAAAAATGTATACATGCAGTGTATGCAACATCAAAACTTGAGGGATTAGTGATTTGTTAAATTATTGGGTAAATCTACTGTGGTAAACTACTACTACAAATAATGATTGAGTGTCCTGTAGTGTTCTAGGGCTGCACCAACTAGTTAATTTTGCAAGCTGACTGGTTGCAATGCAGCGGTATTGGGTCTCAATAGTTATATACTCTATACTGTACTTTCAAGAAGTGGATCTTACAAAAATGAGGCAGACTAGCCAGCAAGCGAGTTCCAATCAATTGTTTTGGCCACGGCTGTATGATACAAAACAGAGCTCTGTCTTTATTTCTGGATTTGATTGTTCAAAAATGTATTTAATGCTTAGACCATGCTGACAGTAAATTGTCAAGTACTGTACTTTACTGTATAGTGGTCATTCATCAATTCACTGACAGATGAAGAAATGTTGGGGTACTGCAGTGTTTTTTATAAGACAATAAACAGACTGTTTTACCAAGGGCGTCCTCGCAGGGTTGACTGGCAGAGGTTTCTTTGGAGGTATCAGTTTCTCAGCCAGGCCGGGGGATTTCTGCAGAGTGGCAGGGGGCTTCACCGGCCTGAACTCTTTGAGGTTCCTCTGGATGTCTGGGGTGGGTACCGGGCGCAGGGGCCGCACAATGTTTACAGGCTGGGATCCGTTCGGCCCCGGCCTCAAGGGCAGGACCTCTCGACTCAGGTGGGACGGCTGCAGCACAAACGCATGCAATTATATACGCTATCCGAACAACAGTGCACAAGATTATATACACCATCTATAACGAGAGTGCAAGAGATTATATACACCATCCGAACAACAGTGCACAAGATTGTATACACCATCCGAACAACAGTGCACAAGATTATATACACCATCCGTAACGAGAGTGCACAAGATTATATACACCATCCCGAACGAGAGTGCACGAGATTATATACACCATCCGTAACGAGAATGCAAGAGATTATATACACCATTCGAGCAACAGTGCACAAGATTATATACACCATCCATAACGAGAGTGCATGAGATTATATACACCATCCCGAACAAAAGTGCACAAGATTACACACACCATCCGTAACGAGAGTGCACAAGATTATATACAGCATCCGAACAACGGTACAAGATTACACCATCCGTAACGAGAGTGCAAGAGATTATATACACCATCCGAACAACAGTGCACAAGATAATATACACCATCCGAACAACAGTGCACAAGATTATATACACCATCCGAACAACAGTGCACGAGATTATACACACCATCCGTAACGAGAGTGCACGAGATTATACACACCATCCGTAACGAGAGTGCACGAGATTATATACACCATCCAAACAGAGCACAAGATTATATACATCATCCGAACAACAGTGCACAAGATTATATACGCTATCTGTAACTAGATGCACAAGATTATATACACCATCCGAACAACAGTCCATGAGATTATATACGCCATCCGAACAACGGTGCACAAGATTATATACACCATCCGTAACGAGAGTGCACGAGATTATATACACCATCCCGAACAAAAGTGCACGAGACTATATACACCATCCAAACAACAGTACACAAGATTATATACACCATCCGAACAACAGTGTACAAGATTATACACACCATAACGAGTACACGAGATTATATACACCATCCTGAACGAGAGTGCTTGAGATGATATACAACATCCTGAACGAGAGTGCACAAGATTATACACCATCACGAACGAGAGTGCGTGAGATGATATACACCATCTTGAACGAGAGAGCATGAGATGATATACACCATCACGAACGAGTGCACAAGATGATATACACCATCCCGAACGAGAGTGCACGAGATGACTTGCACCATCCTGAACAAAAGTGCACAAGATGATATACATCATCCGTAACGAGAGTGCACAAGATTATATACACTATCCTGAATGAGAGTGCACAAGAGTGCACAAGATTAATACACCATCCTAAACGAGAGTGCATAAGATGATATACACCACCACAAATAAGAGTGTACAAGATTATATACACCATCCTGAACAAGAGTGCACAAGATGATATACACCATCCTGAACGAGAGTGCACGAGATGATATACACCATCCTGAACGAGAGTGCACGAGATGATATACACCATCCTGAACGAAAGTGCACAAGATTATACACCATCACGAACGAGAGTGCGTGAGATGATATACACCATCTTGAACGAGAGAGCATGAGATGATATACACCATCACGAACGAGTGCACAAGATGATATACACCATCCCGAACGAGAGTGCACGAGATGACTTGCACCATCCTGAACGAGAGTGCACGAGATTATATACACCATCCCTAACGAGAGTGCACGAGATTATATACACCATCCCGAACGAGAGTGCACGAGATGACATACACCATCCTGAATGAGAGTGCACAAGATTATATACACCATCTTGAACAAGAATGCACGAGATGATATACACCAACCCGAACGAGAGTATATAAGGGCACACGGGTCAAAGTAACAAACACAAAGTATTATAAGGGCACACGGGTCAAAGTAACAAACACAAACTAAACAATCACAGTCGCTCTTAACGAGTAACTTGTTCTTTTATTTTGGTAGCATTCGCTCTCATTCAGTATAACTCACTTATTCTCTCCTAACACACTCCACCTAATGAGCCTAGAGTGAGTCCTTTTATTAATAAATTACCTTATTAAGGCTCCAGCCACATTCCCAAGAGAGTTTTTAGGGATGGGGTATTAGCCCCATCCACACTGACTATACATTACAAGACCATCTTTTCGCCG
This sequence comes from Polyodon spathula, assembly GCF_017654505.1. NCBI lineage: Eukaryota > Metazoa > Chordata > Actinopteri > Acipenseriformes > Polyodontidae > Polyodon > Polyodon spathula. Next base: position 107,067,188 of record NC_054534.1, on the reverse strand, counting down.
GCCTCAAATAATAAATAAAAATGATGGATGGCATTCATCTGCCTGCACACAAACACTATATATATGTACTAATAATAACACAAATACATAAATAGGCACAAAGGGAGGGCACCCCGTCACAAGTCTGTTTCAAAGCTACTTTCAAAATGTCAGCTGTAGTGCACTGGAGTTTGAGATCTGTCCTCTAAATCAATGCAGGAAGAGTGATAAAAAAACAAAAACATAACAATAAGTGCTCTGGCTTTTCTGTTCCTTATCACAGCATGGACCAACTTTTATTGTTACCTTTTCACACAGTTTAAAACGTGATGTGGTGGCTTTTTTTTTTTTTTTTTTTTTTTACAGACTGACATTATAGTGCATTCATAAATATTGACATATGTTTTCAAAGGGAGAGCCACCAATGGCCACTAGCCTCCAAAAAACAGTTGCCCACATTTTTTTTCATCAGTCTGGAGCCCTGTATTGCTTGTTGTGTCCCATCTCCCATCCTCCACCTTTCAGCTCTTCTCAATGGGGTAGGAGCCATGCCCCAGCAGAGACACTTGTTTAGGCCAAATTTCAGCTTGTTCACAATCGCTGTAAAATCTGTTTGACACTGTAATCAATAAATGATTACCCTATTTATTTTGTCCTTATAGATTAAAAAATAAATTACTGATAAGTGTCCAGAGCTGTATGTTTATGGAGGAATTTTATAACTATACCTTCTTTGCGTTGTTGGGTTTGTTAGACAATCCGATGGTCTTCAGATGAAAAGCAGGGTTCAGATGGCCATTTTTTGGCTTCTGACCAGACACCTCATTTCTGTCAATAAATATATTTAAAAAAAAGGAAAATAAAGAAATAGAGGCTGGGATTACTGTAAGTACAGTAGCCATCAATCTGGGTCTAGCAATTTAACAAGCAAGAATGACAATACATAGCAGACCCAAATCCTACAACTTCAATCACAAGTTATTCGAGAAGAAGGATGCTTTTGAAACTAAAGAGTGACATACTGGTGCTTTCTCTGGATTTCCCTTTCCGGGGATATGCATACCAAGAAAGAGATGATTAGGTTTGCAAATATTAGCCTGTGCTGTTATCACCTGGTTGCATAAATTGAAGAGAAGAATGTCAGTTAGTTTAGCCTTGCACACTCGGTATGGGCATTCCTCAACACAAGTTCTGCTGTGCTATTGAATGTTGTATGAGGTTGACTGTGTGAATACCTTGACGTCTGAGTGTTCTGGTTTCTCCCGGCCCGCCACTTATGAAAGGGGGACGTCTTGATTTTCCAGCAGTAGAACATTCCCAGAACGCCAGGCAGGAGCACCAGGAAGGCAAAGAGCAGCCCAGCCACGAGACCCTGCTGACCTGGAGGGACACAGTAGGGGGGGTTACACTAAAGAGGAGATGGTAGGTACAGTACAGGAACAGGGTGATAGGTACAGTACAGGAACAGGGCACTAAACGTTGGCATGTGTTTTAGCAATGTAGCAATTACACCTTTTTTTCCCTCAAAATTTAGCATGGCCAGTTTTGTTCTCTCACTGCAGTACTCCCCACAACAGCTCAGGAGAACTGCTGGTCAGCAGGCGTACTTCGATCCCACCGCCAAGGCCACTATGGGCTGCTGTAACACAGGGAGGTGACTCTCTTCCCTGAGGATTTGGGGTCCCTAACCATTGTAGCTTCATCGCCAATGCAGAGCTCCCTATGGAATTCCCAGTGAAGAACGGCAATTTTGCACAGCCAGGTGACTTGGAATGGGTAGTTTTAACACAGACAGTATATAGCAATTTATGTAGCAAATTAATGGTGAATTTAAATAATAAATTCAAACTTCTGAGGCCCATGTTCTTAAGCAAGTACAAAGGCATATTTTCTGATTGAAATTTAAAAATCTTAACAGTATAAAACTAGCATAAAGCAACGGTTAAATGATGTAGTGTTGAAATCATTTTATTTCTATCTGAATATTTGCTTATGATCTTGAACTTCCTTAAAATAGGGCCCAGGTTAAGATACTTGGCCCTTATTACAAAGCTTGTGAGGTTTTTTGGGGTTTTTTTTGTTGCTGTTGTTTTTTTAAATCTGTTTTTATGAAGAAAATAGTTTCTTTCACAACAGCCCAGAAGAGTTTCATGAATATCCAACTTTATTTCATGCATATAAAACTAATTTTGAAAAAACAAACTTTATTTAAGTAAGCTAAAGCTTTCTGAATAGAACCCACTGTTTTTATAATGTTTTTTCTTTTACTTATTTTGATAAAGTTTGAATGCGATCAAAATCTTAAAAAGAGGGGCTTACTGTCATTCTGCACAGGCCCGCTGTCTATGCTCCCCCCAAGGCCAGGCTTATCACAGAATGGGGGGGCCCAGCCTGCATTGCAGTGGCAGTTCTTGTTGCTGTTACAAACCTGCAGTAAAGAGATAGGCAGGGAGTAAAGACCTTGAGCCTAACCGAGAGGCAGAGTGGAGTTTAAAGACGTTCTGTAATGTTACAGCTATAGGGTTCTGTATTTACATGTGCAAAGGTAAGTCTTCAGAGGAATAACCCCACCCTGACAGTATAAAATTAGCAAGAAACTATTCAGTTGTAGGACGGAGAAGTTACATCAGTGTTCTGAGTAGTTTGTTGCTAGTTTTATTCCTCTCTGAGAATTAAGGCTTACAAAGCTATTTACTCTAAATTGTGATTAGCACATTTTAATAATAAATAATACATTCAAGCAATACAAGTTGCCAAACCAGACTCAGACATTTAGGCGTTTGTTAGTAATTATTTTTATAACTGGAATTTGCGGGGTTCTCCACAATAAAAATTAATAATTGTGTTTACTATTTTATTTCAAAGAAAATGCTCTAGAATTGACTACGTCATTTATTTAAATAAGTTTGAGTGATGGTAAAGATAGTAATTTACTGTTTGTTATTTTCACCTGCAGGTTAGGTGGAATTGCATTGCTTCTGTTGGTTGTGGGAGAAATGTCTGTATTTAAAACATTTATTAGGGTTTCAATTGACTGTCTTCTAAAACGGTATCGACTTCTCAGTTTAGCCTTGGTAAAAACTTCCAAAGGGTTTTCCCTGTCTCCAAAAACAATTTTCCACAGCTGGCTGATCTTCAAATAAATAGTACAGTATTATCTGTCCAGCCATGTTAGTTAAAAGTAGCTGTGGTCAATAGAAAATTAGGACTCAAGCCTCCTCCAGGGTAGTCTTAAAGTTAAAACCATACTTAAGACCAAAATTCCATTTAGACTCCATGGGTGTGGCACATAGATAAACAGAACAGACTGGCATTATTACCCCATGGGTGTGGCACATAGATAAACAGAACAGACTGGCATTATTACCCCATGGTTGTGGCACATAGATAAACAGAACAGACTGGCATTATTACCCCATGGGTGTGGCACATAGAGACACAGGCATCCAGTTCACTGAACGACACATTCTGGCACCTTTGATCTCGGCATACCTGTAATTGAAAGAATTTAAATAGAAACTTCGCTCTGTACTGTTCAGTAAATAGTTTTCTTTCTTGACAAATATATTATCCCTCTACTGGTATTTACAGCTATGGTCTATTGCATCATCATACTTTCAATCAGTTTGAGTGTAAAAGAGTGATTCATCACCAAAATATAATGACGCATTACATTGTTAACTTTTATAAAAACACCTAGTATTACTAGAATAATGTAAACTGGGAATAGAGAATATACAAGCCCATGCAACAGACATTCAGAGACAAAAACAACATATTGTAGTTTTATTTCTTTATTGAATCCCTAGGCCATTGTTTATCGTATACCTAAAACTACCAATTTAATTCGGGGACATTCTAGTGCAAGCAATGCTGGTACATGCCTTTCCTTCTCCACACTTGGTCCCGGTCATGACCAGCCCTGGATCAAGCAGATCTCCCTCCCCGTCCTGCGTAGCATACACAAAGGTTCCGCGGCACTTCACCTCCTGCCCGTTGAAGCGGATGGTGGTGTCTATGGGAACAACGTTGGTCCCCTTGGGTTTCTTCGCGGCGCTCTGACACTGAATCTTGCCGCATATAGCATTACTGAACAAGCAAAAGACAAACAACCAGGTATGCGCAGAACTGGAAGCGTAATGTATCCCCTAACATGAAGGCCCCTGTCCCATTATCAGAGCTTACCTTCTGCCACACTTCATATAATTTCCCAAGCTGTCCTTCCCACAGTTCCCATAGGCATTCCCTGCAGCGTTCACGTCCTGAAAGCAAGCATCGGGAGCTGGCCGTGCACCTAAACGGCACCAGTGATTTAGTTGTCTTCTAAATCAGTCAAAATGTCTTTATAGATACCAGCTGACCAGATAGCACTGGTTCTTACATCTTTAACCCCTTAAAGGGCACATAAGGACATTTCCCATCATCCTCCTGCTATGTAACTCAGATGGATTTACCAGTGAGCAGGAGGATGATGTCCATGCAGGTACATGGGAAGCCATCTTAAGGCAGGGAATGCAATTTAAAAGTTTTAAAAAATGGTCAAAATGTAAAAAAAAAAAAAAAAAAAAAAAAAAAAAAAATATAAGGACACTTTGGCTGGTGCAGCCTGATTTACATCATTTTTTTACAGTCTCCTTGTCTTTTCACAATGTTTATAATCCATGTGTTTTTTTTTTTTTTTTTTAAAAAAATAATTGTTTACAATATATATATATATATATATATATATATATATATATATATATATATATATATATATATATATATATATATATATATATATATATATATATATATATATATATAAACCCCGACTGGCCATGCGGTTCCCATGATATATACTATGTCTGGGGTGGTGATAAGGCCTGAGGCGTCTGCCAAGGGCCTTTAACCGCCCCAGAAGTGGTATATATCATGGGAACTGCACGGCCCAAAGTGGTTTATACCACTTACAACATGGCTACATGTCATTTGTGGGAAGAAAAATAATAACAAATAATTAAAACACATTTAAATTAAGACAAGACCAGAAACTTTTATTGTGTATATATCATATCCGCAGTGTAATAGAGTCCCAAATTGAATTTAATTTAATTCATTGTTCGCTTTTAAATAAATTGCACATGTTTGTTTCTTGTGAATTTCCAAAGTGCCACCTCACTAGAAACTAGAGGGCTGAATGCAACTGGACGATGGGTGGAGTTTCAAATTACACTAAGAAAGTCAGGAGAGCAGCTGATAGAGAGACTGAAGCCGGATCTTGAAGTGAGTTTGTTAACTCGTTATATGCAAGCATTTACTATAAAGTTTACACATATTTTTCTACATTTTCATTCTTTTGGATCTCAAAATATGTTTTTGTTATTTGCCAGACATCCTCGCGTCCAAGTCATGCCAGATTAAGATGACGATCGAACCAGACTTTACACACCAATTCGACCAGGGTGTCAGGGGACAGTACCTCAGTTTCCCGCAGATGTTTAAAATCTAGGCTGGTAATTCAGGGGGTCGTGTTTGGCCCTGACGTTACCTGCTTTTCTAAGAGTTTTCCTGACTGTCAGGAATGCATTACTGCTGGTTTTAAACTCGCTGTCAGCAGAGATGTTAAAACTTCTACTGTTAAAATATGTGTTTAGTCCAGTTCAGCATTGTAATATTGGAGATTGAATACCGGTCCTTAGTTTAACTTCTTGCACTGGCATAAAATTCCCTTATGTTGTTGAGATTTTTTTGGATTTATTTCCATAAAATGAATGTCCATACTTTTTTCTTTAAGTACATTAATCAGCCCCTGCTGTAGTTTTTTTTTTTTCTTTTTTTTTCAGTCTTCGTTTTCTACCAGTTCATTTAGCTGTTCCTCATCAACTATTGTGTCTGTTCTTGCTGGTGCATTTATTTTGTTTATTTATTTATTTTCAGATGGACTGCTGTCTTCATTCAGAAAATTGGTGTTGTACCAGTTATGTGGATTTTCATCCCAAATATATTAAAGTAAATAAGTGAAATGCCACTCATTTTTGGCAGTGGTTTTGTAACTAATAACAAATAAAATGTCAGTTTGTCATGGAATTTAGAATGTAGTGGTGCGTAGTGATTTATTCAGTGTGAAGCAGCTCATTAGTATGCAAGCCATGGTATGCGCTGTATATACGCATGGTCATGTGCTGCTGTTTAACCAATCAGTGGTGGTAATTTTTCCAATCCGTGTTATATATATATATATATATATATATATATACACACACACACACACACACACACAGTCTATAACATTAGCATTACAAGAACAAATTATTATTTTTTTAAATATAGTCTAACTTCTCTATATTGAACCCTTCTTATAATGAACCCCATTTTTTAACGTTCCAAGCAGCAAGAATAGTTTTTGTCAATGGAAATTAGCCCTAATAGAATGATCACTTCTACAAAATCTACCCGGATAAAATGATCTCGGTAGTGACTGACAATGAACTTTTTCCAGTGTGAATGTGTCATTCTCTCAATGAAAACAAAGACATTGGTAGGCTAATTTATAGATAACCTATCATGTGAATCGTGTGTGACATATGCAGCTGTTGCCATCTTCACACAAACTGCAACCATGGCAACAGGCGTGACTCGGTTAACAAGATTGAAACAGAGTGCATTGAGAAAAGCACAAAATATATGAAACAATCTGTGCTAGAAAGGGCACGTAATTACTGTTTTCAGCGTGTAAGTGTATTTCTATTTTTTAATTTTTTTTTACTGTTTTCTTTTAAATATACAGTTTAAATGTTGATCAATGTGAAGTTGTCTTGAAAGAATTACAGTATACTGTATACAGATGTTCAATTCAATTTGGGCGTTTCTTCATTATTCTGATACAGCAAGTTGCCAAACCCTATTATAGTGAACAACCTGGTATAATGACTATTTCTCCAGGTCCCAGAGGGGTTTGTTTTAATGAAGTTAGACTATATATTTGCCGTGTTAAAGTGAAGCCGCTCCTGAACTCAGGTCAATGCGCCGTCACAGAGCTTGTCTGTGACCTGTGGTTCTGACGAGGAACCTGTTGGGACTCGAGTGAGAGGTGGAGCAGGGGTGACGGCGAGGGTGTGTTCTTGTTTGTGATGTGTGGTTCTGATGAGGAACCTGTTGGGACTAGAGTGAGAGGTGGAGCAGGGGCAACGGCAAGGGTGTGATCTTGTCTGTGACCTGTGGTTCTGACGAGGAACCTGCTGGGACTCGAGTGAGAGGTGGAGCAGGGGCGACGGCAAGGGTGTGGTCTTGTTTGTAACCTGTGGTTCTGTAGAGAAACCTGTTGGGACTCGAGTGAGAGGTGGAGCAGGGGTGACGGCGAGGGTGTGGTCTTGTCTGTGACCTGTGGTTCTGACGAGGAACCTGTTGGGACTCGAGTGAGAGGTGGAGCAGGGGCGACGGCAAGGGTGTGGTCTTGTTTGTAACCTGTGGATCTGACGAGGAACCTGTTGGGACTTGAGTGAGAGGTGGAGCAGGGGTGATGGCGAGGGCGTGGTCTGTCTCATACCATATCCCCAGAGCTGGATGCACTGCTGCTCGTGGGTGGGGCACATGCCGTTGTGGCAGTAGGCGCGGCCATCAAGGCAGGAGGAGCCGTCCAAGAGGTAGACGTTGGAGGGGCAGTAGGGGGAGGCACCGGTGCAGTACTCAGGGAGGTCACAGGACCCAGCAGGCTCTCTGCACATCGTACCAGCCTGCTTCAGCTGCACAGGGAGCAAGAGGATTAGCTGTGGAAGGAACCTGATTGCAGTACGGTATGGTAGTTGACATTATTTGTTTAAAAACATACATCACTTGTCAGAAATAGTTCTAAATTTAATAGAACTTTAGATTTTGTCCAGCTCTGCCTACTTCTGGTGTAACATCCACATTCAGCAAGATATTAAAACATTTCAAAACTGTTTGCTCAATCGTTGTATTTACCATGTTTATTTTTAAACTGAGAGCACAGACATTTTCACAAGGAATTAAATGTTTACGTTATAGTACATTGGTTTGTATCAAATATTATATATGCATTAATGTATATGAAGAATGCAGTTAACAGCTTGTACAGGATTAGTCAGTGCAAATACAATAAGTTTAAGTAAAAATAAAGAAGCCTTTTATTCTTCTAGTGAAGTATTTAGAAATGAGTGGATTTGTATTTTGATGCACACTGTGAACCCAAGGCAAGGATAAGACATGAGCCAGGTTACCTGGCAGCCTTTACAGCAGACCCCGTGAGCACACTGAGCGTCTGCCTTCAGAGTGCAGTTGTTGGCATGGCAGCAGGAGCTTGTGCATTCCTGGAAGAGACAAACCAACCATTTAGACAAGAAATACAATCCAGTGTGCATATATATATATATATATATATGGTGAGCATTTTCTACAATGGGCTCACCCAGTTGATATTTCCCATAATAACCATCCGAAAACATGTGCGTATTAACACCAGCAACAGAATGTGACCCCAGCATAAGCTGTCAAATTCTGTCAGGAAAAAAATTGCTAACCAGAAAAAATATTGCATAGGATAGTGTGTGATAAATGAGAATGTAATGGGGTGGGATGCTTGGATACCCCTCGGGTAGACATTCGATTCTCATATCACACACCACCCCATGCACTATTCACTATATAACATTTGGCCTCATCCACACTTCTTTTAAAATGTATTTAGGACAAACTTCATATATAGCCATAGAAACATCATTATGTTTCAGGTATAAAATAAACAAGCATTCAAAGTGAGCACATATTCGCACTTCGGCTGCAGTGCATTGACTTGTTCAGCTGGACAGTGCTGACAGTACAGCAGCCTGTTCTCTTGATCCCCCAGCCTCCACACCTCAGGCTGTCCACAGTCACATTCCTCTCCATCCTCTACGAAGCCGTTCCCGCAGCGCTTGCCCCCCACTAGGTCCTTCATGTTGGGCATGTTGAAGAGACACATCCCCCCTCCCTTCTGGAAGTAGCTGGCCAGGTCTTTCTTACTGCAGGTGCTGAACACACTGGGGAAGGGATGCCTGACAAACAGCACAACAGTTAGGCAAGTGAGCTGCTGTTGAGGGGATTATGTTGAGCGTTGTGTGCCATGTTTAAAGATAAGCTTTATAAAATTAAACCACAATGTTGATGCTAAAACTCTAATGTAATGCACAAAAAAAACACTTCTCTTTTTAGTACTACATAATCATATGACTAGCTCTCAACAACTGTTCATGGCTTTTAGACATTGACATGGCTTAACATTGAAATCTACCATACAAGTGTACATACATACAGCATATACAGGTATGTATGTTAAGTAAACCACTCAATGATGCCTTCACGAAGGCCGCAACAAAACATGTAAGTTTGTATTGTAGTAATTTTGTATGTCACATGATTTAACCGTATCAGTTCCTTAGAGTTCCTCACACATTGGCCAACACTAGTACTTGCAATGCACTTCTTTGATGCTGGTTGATCGATCGGCAGCCCCTTCACTGGCCTCGTTTTCATTTACCCCCATTCCCTGGTGTTTACCCAGTAGCAGCAGCCATGACGCAGCCTCCCTTCTCAGATGTGACATCCACACAGCAGCCCTCGTTGTCGTGGCTCATCCCGAAGTTGTGTCCGATCTCGTGGGCCATCGTGGCAGCCGCACCTATAGCAGCCTCTGAGTGGTCCTGCAATGAATGATAACAATCAAAGCAAACGACACATGGGTGAAAACAGCTCATTTAAGATAAGTGTAATGTGTGCTTTTAAACTGGAACCCAAATCAGCAAAATATGTCATTACCTTGAATTATTATGCAGAGTGCACCCAAAAGTCAGGTATTACTATAACTAATTGACATAACTAATCTGTTGTCTCTCTCTGTCTTCAGGTGTAAAATATCTTTAAGCAGAGAGGCATGATTTCAGATCAATTTGTTGTGTGGTGCAGATAGTAAATGGGTTGTGGCCATCTGGTTTAACAGAGAACATACAGTACTAATACCTGACTTATGGTTCACTCTGTATAATCAATCAATCTTTATTTTATATAGCACCTTTCATAAAGGACCACCATCACACTATAGAGATCAGTACTTTATTTCTGTCACACTAAGTTATCCACCACCAAAACTTGGAACAATGGGTGACAGATATCTGTAGACTATACTCATGTTCAGAAAAACTTGTCTGAAATGGCATCAAAAACAGAAGTCCTTTGTTATATAATTGCACTAATGTTATACCTCAGGAACATGCAAATGCTGTTATACTGATTACATTTAAGTGGAAGGAAGCTTGTATTTCTGATCTCTGCATTGCCTTCTGCCCTACAGAGCACACAGACTGTTCACCTTAACAAACGAAAGCAGCTGATATTTACCACATTGATGCCTCCTGAATTCTCGTAGCTACACATCCCTTCCAGGGGAGCCATGCCGATGGTCGTACCCTTGAACACGACACCCCTAGAATAAAGCACAAGCACACCTCAACCCCCAACACACAGCAGTGACACCTCATCCACTTCACACAACCCCACCCAGTGTGCTGCACACTACAGAACACATGCCATTAGACCCGGAGGACAGGAAAGTGAAACAAAATTTCTGGTAGTTGAGTAATATGAAGATGTGTCTGTCTGTTTTTCTGCGTGTCTACGTATTTAAGTGCTGGAAAGGCACGTCAGCAACCTAAACAACGCATCGAGGTCATCTCCTTGGAGATCCAGGTCCAGACACCAACACATCAGCATTAATTGTCTTTCTCATCTAAAGCTTAAAATAATATGTTCATTCAATAAACGAAGCATCAGCTTGGATAAGGATTAGAAATAATAACATATATGTAGCAATATATTACAACACTGCAACCCAGGATCATGCCTTATGTCCGGTGCAACCCGCTCTCTTTTGAAGTGAGCTCTGACAGCGGTCAAGAGCATCCCAGGCTGGGTGATAGAACCCATGGACCCCCCGGAAAAGGAGACACAGCTGCACAGGAGGCGGTGGGGTGGAGGAGGAGAAAGAGACTCCAGATATTTTGGAAAATTTAGACAGTGAATTTAAAAATGATCCAACAAATGAGATGAAGGGAGGTGCTGTAGCCACGCCCCCAGAATCCCAGCAAGCCTCTCATAAAAAGATAGTGCAAGGGTATGTTAAGCTTTGCATATTCTAACTGAGCATCAGAAAATTACTCGAATTCCATCCCCTTTGCCATTGTGGGATAGAACAGCTGCATGGCTTTATTTTCAAAAATCCAAAAAGCGAAAGAAGACCGAGAAAAAAAAAAGGGTGAGCAAGAAGGAATTAATACCCAGGGAGGAAGTTAAAAGACAATGTATGACAATTGTGATTATTGTGCTTATCAATATCTGAAAATTCATCCTACCCTAAAACTGGCTGGATTTTAATGACGGCGGTATTTCGCTCTGACACGATTACTCACTTTTCTACATTTCAAAACTCCCAGAGAAAGTTCACTGTTTAACTTAAAAACACCCATAGGTAGACCGATGAACACAGGGCTGACTTACGTGAGTAGCTGAGCGTTGTCGTGTCTCTTGCGTGCCTTCAGTTTTTGTCTCCACTGCAGGAAGGACCAGAGGGTGGTGTTGGGATCGTCACTCACTTTGCACTGGTCTCCCTTCGTCCAGACTTCCAGCCCGATGAGGGGCACACGGATGTTCAGCGCCCTGTAAAACTGTGTGCCACACAGGCGGTATGTTAAAACCCGCAGGGGTCTGATGTAATGATCTGACCATATAAGTGTTGAATGTAAACCAAGGGAAGTAATGTTAAAACTGTACAATTAATTAGTAAGACCTCATCTAGAATATTGTGTTCAGTTCTGGTCACCTCGGTATAAAAAGGATATTGCTGCTCTAGAAAGAATGCAAAGAAGAGCGACCAGAATTAATCCGGGTTTAAAAGGCATGTCATATGCAGACAGGCTAAAACAATTAAATCTATTCAGTCTTGAACAAAGAAGATTCAAGCATTCAAAATTCTAAAAGGTGTTGACAATGTTGACCCAAGGGATATTTTTGACCTGAAAAAAGAAACAAGGACCAGGGGTCACAAATGGAGATTAGACAAAGGGGCATTCAGAACAGAAAATAGGAGGCACTTTTTTACACAAAGAATTGTGAGGGTCTGGAATCAACTCCCCAGTAATGTTGTTGAAGCTGACACCCTGGGATTCTTCAAGAAGCTGCTTGATGAGATTCTGGGATCAATAAGCTACTAACAACCAAACAAGCAAGATAGGCCGAATGGCCTCCTCTTGTTTGTAAACTTTCTTATGTTCTTATGTTCTTATATAAATGGTGTGGATCTAAACTGTTTAAATCCTGCTGGTGCTGATTGCCTAGGGTTGAGTTATTAACTTCCTTAATAATTGTTCATTCCTAGTGTAACGGGCACTGTTGTGTGATACACTGCTGTTACAGATCCTGTCCTGTTCCCTGCTGAGGCTTAAAGCTCTAAAACCATGAATGAAGACGAGCCCGGCTCTTTTGCACTGTGGTTAAGACGCTTGGTTACGGTGCATGGGTCGCCAGTCCACACCCAGCCTACACCCCCTGTTACACAAGCACTCAGCTCAAAGCAAGTTCAAAACCAATTAAAGGCAAAGTTAGAGAAAAATGAGAATACCTCAGTATTATAGCAACAGAACTTAGAACCATTCAAAATTATTGCAAACATCATAAATAGTAAGGGATTGTTTAAAAAAAAAAAAAAATTCAAATGACACTAGCCAAGTCTAATTAAGCACAGCGATCGCATGGGTAAGCATTGTAAAGCACAGAGAGGTATGGTATAACCATGCAGAGGCATGAACACTGCAAACTTAAAATGCAAATGCACCTTGGTAAACTTTTCTAAGGGTTGCACTTCAATGTGTTTGATAACATGTCTCCATAAAGCCAATCCCATTATGCATTTCTGATATTACTGAAATATATTATCAATATATAATAGCATATTTACTCAATACAGCATATTGTCTTCAGAATACGCTGGTTTATCATTACCTTATCGACGTAGTTAGCAATTTCCATGATTCTTTGCCTCGTTTTGCCATAGTCTTGATTTTGTTTTTGATACTAAATAAAAATAAGAAACAATGTTATGTTTGGATTCCATAAATATACTAGTACATTGTCAATTGAAAATGAATTATTTAAAGACTGATTACAACTAGAGATATGATTAGCATCCTTCTTATTTTTTACCTTCGGCTGTAAAGGCACATTTGTACCAGTATATTTTCCCTGAAGGCAAAATCAAATCCTAATTCACTGCATGTACGTAAACAGTGTCAAAACAAAAGCATTACTCACTAGATGGCATTCTGCTGACAGTAGCCATGCATTTATTTTAAGTGGTATGATATTGCAGAAAGGTCTCGGGCAGGATTCAGACAAAAATCTTGATTAGGCATGACAGTGACTCAAGCCTCACCAAGACTTAATCGTGCCCAACTCTTTGCCCATGCTGAGAATTACCTCCAGGCCCATTTCAGTGACCTGTAACCACACCAACCCCTAAAAAAATGTTTTACCATCTTATTTTTCTTTTCAAGTTTGGACCATTACAAACCATGCAGTTTTAGCTCATTTACATACACCAGTCACTTGACTTGAAACAGGGGAATCTTGCTAGGCAGACACCTGAACTGCTTCAATATGTAACTGAATCTCAAGCAGGCCTTGGACAGCTTAATATCTTTCATCCAGTCAGTCTTCTTACCAAAGTATTGTCAGCAACAATGAAAAGCTCCATGTACTTGGTGGTGCTCCAGGCATCCCTTCTTACCTGCAATGTTAGAACACAACATCATTTTAAACCAATCAGGCTGTAGTAGTTCCATGTAAACATTATGCTATGGAACACCCACTGAATAAAAGTCATGCAGAGTTATGAGGGTGGTGTAATGTTTTCATTGTTTCAATATTGTTTCAAGATGTTTGCAATCACTCTTAGTGTTTCTTAAATACTGTTTTTTAAATTTTAATAAAGTGCTTTTACTATGAATTCAGGCGCTCCTCTGTTGTTCTAGTTGCCTGCCATAGACAATTGTAATGTAGGGTAGATGAGCCAAAGTGTCTTTATATTAGTCAGTGCCAGCATCACCTAGTGCCAGCAACAAAACAACAGGAAACTTGTTTCCAAAGTGGCAGCTCACCAGCTGGTACTACACTATGTAATATAAAGATTGGCTAATTTATTCTATTTTCAAAATATCTCTGGCAGGCGACTAGAACTGGAGAGCAGCTCCTGAGCTCAGGTGAAAGCATCTTAAAACAGACTTAAAAATACAAGAATGAGTAGCTGAAATTACAGCCACTCAGAACAACTGGAAACATCATGAAAGGTAAGGGGACATTATGAAGATATGAGTTACTTACCCTATGATGCAAAGGGTTAATAAGATGTGCAATGTCCACCGTGTTGCTCCCTGACTGTGGAGAGCTGTGCTCATGTCCACAGGTCCCCCCCCTCACCGACAGATGCTCTGTCCGGTAGATCATGTGACCTGCCGTATCCCGCTCTCCCATTGGTTCAAGGTAGTAGCTGTTGTTAGCATTTAGAACAATGAGGCCTCTGCACCAGCAAAAAAATAAAAACAAAAAGCAGACTACCATTAAACCAGCAAAACTCATACACAGTACAAATTAGGCAAGTTCAGAGTGGGGTATTCCAATTATCTCCTTTGTTTTGTGTTTAGCCGAATATTTAGCAAATTGTGGGAAAAAGCACTATTTTTATCAAGTGCTTTTCAGGTGACAGTGGATAGGAATTAATCTAGGGCAGTCACAGTAAAGCCGTCCCTCTGCCTCTCAGTGTATCTTCCTATATGAAGACACTGGGGGGCACTGCAGCTGCTCATTGACTCATTCCCAATGGGGATTCCCTGCAGAGCTGCACCAGGAAATGCTGCCCACTGAGCCCCCTTAGGATTTCCAGCTGAGAATCCTCCCACACAGCAAACAGACATTGGGGGGTGGGGGGGACCTATTTTGAAATACAAGTCATATTACTTTGCTGCTAGCAATCTTGGAGCACAACTCCTAACTTTACAGATGCAATTAATTAACAAACATCTTCTAGCAGGTGTTCTGCTAATTGCTGAGCTTGCAGAAATATTTCACTCAACTGGCCTATTTTCCACTGTACTGCATTGATAATGTATGCCTTATTTAATTTAGTAATACATATTTAGGAGTAATATTTTCATTTTGCTCTTAAATAACATTTGATTTCATATTGCATGTGCTGTAAAGTGGGATTTATAATTTAAATAAAGGGGTCCCAATAAAAAAGCAGTACATTTTAATAACAGAATGAAGAACATGAATACCAGTGTTCCCTAATAAAATATTTGTTTCTAAGTTTACTTGTCTTGAAGCAACAAAAAGGTATGAGCATTACAGTAAATGCAATCAAGTGTTATCCAGCTGCACATGGCCATGGCCATAAGGCAATGTTATTCAAGCATGTGACATGTTGTCAGATGATCAGTACTATAACAAACATATCCCCTGCCATGGTTGTCAATACAAAATCAAACCTATCAGTATGATGCAAAATCCATTGTGTGTGTGTGTGTGTGTGTGTGTGTGTGTGTGTGTGTGTGTGTGTGTGTGTGTGTGTGTGTGTGCGAATCGTGTGACACTGTGTATAGACAGACAGATAAACCCAGGTTCTGATATTCCTAATAATTCAACTGCAGCCAATCATATTAGCACACAAACAGACATAATACAAAGACGGCTGTTGTAAACACACACACATACACACAACATTAAGATAGAAAAAACTCTAATTCCCAGCCTGCTCTTGGACTTACTTACATCCTGTTTCTTTCTTAAAATCCCCTAATGGCTGATATTATTAGGATGCTGTTGTTGTGGTGCCCTTCCTCACTAAACAGGCTGGCTACATCTTCTGTTTCAAAATGGACAGCAGTGATGATGCAGCTGAGACCGGAGTTGTTGTTAATTCATTTCTTGTTTTTAATCTACCTTTTAAAAGTTTGCCTCAGTACATTTGCACAGTAATTTTGTAGTTTTTACATGGTTATACTAAGCAATTACCACAGTTTTCATTGATATGCTTTATCATACCTCTCTGGGCAATGCTTTCACTATGCTTTATTACACTTTTCTAAGCTTTTAGCATCTTTTAAATAACTCCTATTTTTTAACAGATAAAAATGACATACCCAGAGCCCCTTAGGCACTCTGTCTGCAAAAGTGGGCCCCACACATGCTGCTCACGTCCTGTCTGTGCCACACATGCACTGCTGCATATTCGAGAGCCAGATGTGTGCAAGTCTGTTTCTACCACGAGGAAACGGCAAACAAGGAGCGCTCAAACAGAGTCTTTAAGTGGAGTCAGCTGAGCCGGTCACAGGGCCTCGGAATGCGCCACTCTACTTCACATTCTTATTAAAAAAAAAAAAAAAACATCAGGAAAGCAGAGACTGGCTCAGAGCCACTGTTATTAGGTTTCTCTTGCTGGTTAAACCACTGGGGCGCAAGAGACCCTATTCAGCTGCTTGTTTAGTGGAACACATAATACATCAAGGGCTCAATGCATTGTGTTTATTTATATAGTGCAGAGGTGTGTTGAGTATATGATATGTTGATCAAGGACATAGCTATATTTTTATTTGGATTAGTATATATTATTTTATATAAAGGGTTGGATAAAAAAAATAGGAACTTGTCAAAACACTGTTTTATCTATTACAGTATTTACGTCAGGAATGCTAATTGTAAAACTTCATGATTAGTGACGTGGGGAAGCACATGTCCACAAAAAGTATGTGCTGTAGATGGCATGTGTGTTATCCAATCCTTGTAGAGCTGAAGCATGTATTAATATAACTGATTGATGGTTTTATTTAAATCCCCCTTTTTAAATGTGTTTTAGATGAATTCCCTGTACTTCTATTGGAACGGTAACTGTTTCCCTTTCTAAGGTGACATTTCATTGACTCACTTATGACACGGTAAGTCCAAACACTGGCACAATAGACACTATAGACAGAGAAACCCCACTGGGATCAAACATCTCCATCTGATGGATCTCCCTGGTAGGAGACAGACAGTGGACCGCAGCACCACAACATGGAAAACATCTTTTTTTAAGCTTTTAGGCGTTTAGGGAGAGTATAATGACAGTTTGCAGAGATAATTCAATGTGGCCTCTTTATAAGGATCCGGTTGCTTCCAAGCAGTCCTCTGGAACATTTGCTTTTACTCAGACAGGTGACACAGCGCTCCTTCGTTTCCTGTTTGTAGCTGCAGCCTGACAGGCACATGCCCTTTTCAAAATGCCAGACAAAGCCTTATTTTAGCAGCCCAGCAGCTATGATTGTTCGGCCTTTCTGACTTAAACTAATGAGCAATAAAGAATTTGATTTAATTGAATTGATTTAGACAAGAACAAAGAAGACGTAGGGGAGGCTTGCTTGAAACTTAAAAAGTGCTGATAAAGTTAACCCTGGCCAATGCTTTAGACACAGCACTGAAACCAGGACAAGATGACAGACTTTGGAAAGAACGTTGAGAAACTTCTTCACACAGAGAGTGGGGAGGTGGTACGGAATGGGTTACTTAGCCATGTTTTTTATTCTGAATCATTATTATTAATTACATTCCTATGTTTTTACATACTGTACAACCGACCTTCCCCAACCTCAGTGTTACCCAACGAGCAAGATGCAGCTCCTTTATATTCTACTCATCACAAAAGCTCTGCAAGTCAAAAGCTCAAACCTCATCTCAACCTACCTGACTCCAATGCAGGTACTCAGAGCCACCCATGAGTCTGTGTGTCCTCTCACCTGGCCGTGGTAGAAGCAATGGTCCTGCAGGTGAACAATAAGACAGGGAAGGATAGGCAGCTTACTTCTGCTAACAGTGCGGTAACAGAACTTGTTTTGGCGATGCATTTAACAGTTACTTTGGTGCAGTGACTCCAATTCATAGATCTGATCTCTGAGGTCTCAAAGATGGTTGCAGGAGAGTACGTTTTGAGGCTGCCTCTGTTCTAGATAACTCCTGGTGGTGAGTCAAGGTAACAACATAATACCCATACGTGTCTCCGATCCTTTGTACAGTGGTTGGCTTGGAGAACACCAGCTATGTCATGATTTTTTTTTTTTTTTCTCATTTAGTACATCCTATAAAACAATTTGAACCAATCTGGTTTATAGCTGAAGCACAAATAGTTCAAGAGTTACAAGACGTGAGCTTCCAGTAAAACAATGTTTGTAGTCTGCATTGCGTACTGAAAAGAAAAACAAAAGGATGATAATGAAATTCAGTGTTGCATACTGGGCACTGTTAGAGATGGAACATGACATCATTGCGTGTGCTTTTTCTCCTGAACAGTGGTATTTAACTGTCACATTCAGTGATTAAGTGTCAGGTTTAATAGTTTACGGACATGTTGGCTTTGTATTTTGGGAAACATTCCAAGGGAGGCTGCTATAAGCAGTTTTGGCATGGAGTGCTTTGGCTAGGAAATTCAATTCTGTCTGGTTGAAGTAAGCCCCTCACTGGTTTATGTTCCACAGTCAGTACATTCCATAGCCAATAAAGGCACAATGCTGGTTACACTGTCATTTGCACATTCCATGAATTACAATGTATTTATGTTATTGAAGTTATTTCAGCACATAATAATATCATTTTTTTGCTTGTTGCAATTCCTTGAGAAATAGTTCAAAAGTAAATTAAACTAACTGTGGTGATGTACAGTATATACAGGACCAATCACATCCACAATTCCTCTCAAGCACTCAACAAGGGCACTACAGGACCGTAAGCAGTAGTTTTTACACAGCATAGCTGCTTATTGTAAATTAAAAGAACACTTGTTATATAGTTTACAAAATATCAGTTATCTTTACCAATGTATTCTTGTTGTTTATATTTATTTTATTTAAATTTCTGTTAGTCATCCTAGTGACTTTTTTTTAAAACTCTGAAGTTGTAAGCCCCCTCAGTGGAGCTCTCAGATCATGTCTAAACTGCGCAGGTCTACACCAGTGTAACTATTATGCCGTCCCCTGCAACACACTGCCTTGAGTGGGTATAAAGCGTAAGGAACACAAAGCCAGTTTTTTAGGAACAGTGCCTTGAAACCAGGTTCCAGGAGACAGGGACACCTAGTTTGAGGCGACTTTGCGGAATGAACCCCCAAGTATCCCCTGGTGTGCCATGCAATGGAGTAAAACCTAGTCTCTTGAAAGCAAGTTCCAAGCCACATAGTGGCTTTGTGTTCCCTCAGCTTCAAAAATACAACATTTGTACTGCTTAGTATATCTTACTTTTGGTTTCAGATCATCCACGACTGCACGATTACTGATGTTTCAAGAAGAACAATCTCAAAAGAGACAATCCCCCTGAGCTTTCAAGACCATTCAATATAATGGCGTGCTCTGCAGTATCAAAATCAACACTTAGATCTAGGAGAATTACAATTGCAGGAAAGCCTGAGTCAGAGCTTATCAACAGATCATTTACTACTCTAACAAGGGTTGTCTCGGTGCAATGTGCCGTACGAAATCCACACACATTTTTCATATATGCTTTTAAGAGCTAGAAATGTGTGCAATTGATTTACAACAACTCTCTCTAGAACCTTATCTAAAAATGGCAGATTGGTGATTGACCTATAATTATTAAAAACAATTAATGAAGAATCCTTCATCACAGAGTCTGTGGAATCTGATTTTTGATGTCGTCTACAGCTATGGCCAAAAGTTTAGCATCACCCTGTAGAATGAACTAATTTTGCTTCAGAAATTTGTATGAAACCTAGTGAATAATGTTATGTTAACATATTTAATTATATACTGCTTTGTAGTTTTCCATATAGTCAATGGAAAACTGACAAAAAAATAATTATTGACATTTCAAAATCTAAGATGAAATACTGTACTACTATTATGGCTTCCAGTAGTCTTTCGCAATATCATTTTGTAGTTTCTTTGATTACATATTGATTATGGAAAACCTTTGGACATGCTGACATGGCTGTAGAATATATATATATATATATATATATATATATATATATATATATATATATATATATATATATATATATATATATATATATATATATGTGTGTGTATATATATAGAGACACACACACACACACACACACACACACACACAGTCTATAACATTAGCATTACAAGATCCAATCAAATCACAAGCAAGTCACCAAAGTTTCTACATTCATAGCACTTTAAAAGTCAAAGCATAGCAACTGCAGACACATCACCCTGTTTAAGGCTCATCAGTGCAGTATAAGTGTACTCTGGCAAGTGCAAAGCTCAGGAGAGTAATTAAATGCAAGTAGCTTTCGAGTTAAGGTGGTAAAAAGCAGTAACTATAGAATTATGGGTAATCAGGATATGCAAATGTAAGCATTACAAGGGCCTCAAAAGCTACATGTATTTACTTACTCTCCTGAGACTTTCACGCAATTTGATTGGCTCTTGTAATGCTGACATTACATATCCTGATTACCCATAATTCTACAGTTACTGCTTTCTACCACCTTAACTCAAAAGCTACTTACATATATAAAACGTCAGCGCTTTAAAACCACTTCTGTGTTTGGATCTGTATTTTAACCCGTTTTGTTTGGACTCAGTAGGTTCGAGCTCTTTCTCTCTCTCTCTCTCTCTCTCTCTCTCTCTCTCTCTCTCTCTCTCTCTCTCTCTCTCTCTCTCTCTCTCTCTCTCTCTCTCTATATATATACACACATACACTGAGTGTACAAAACATTAGGAACACCTTCCTAATATTGAGTTGCACCTCCTTTTGCCCTCAGAACAGCCTCAATTCGTCAGGGCATGGATTCTACAAGGTGTCAAAAGCGTTCCACAGGGATGCTAGCCCGTGTTGACTGCAATGCTTCCCACAATTGTGTCAAGTTGGCTGGTAGTGGATCTCTACTACGAATAGCTCGTTCCATTCCAATTGGATTGAGATCTGGTGACTGGGCAGGCCACTGCAGTAAGCTGAATTCACTGTCATGATCGTGGAACCATTCCTGGACTATCGTAGCCTTGTGACATGGGGCATTATCCTGCTGAAAAAATCCATTAGCAGATGGATACACTGCTGCCATGAAGGGATGCACCTGATTGGAAATGATGTTCAGATATCCTGTGGCATTCAAACGTTGCTCCATTTTTATCAAGGGCCCAATGTGTGCCATGAAAACACACCAGCACCAGCCTGCATTGTAGACACGCTGCATGATGGATGCATTTACTCATGTGGTTTTCTCCATACCCTAGTCCTCCCATGAGCGTGAAACAGCAGGAACCGGGATTCAATGTTTTTCCAATCCTCCAGTGTCCAGTGTCTTCATTCCTTAGCCCACTGCAACCGCAGTTTCTTGTGTTTTGCTGAAAGAAGTGGAACTCTGTTAGGTCGTCGGCTGCCATACCCCTATTCGTGTCAAGGTACAACGAGTTGTGCATTCTTTTATGGGTCTTTCGGCACCAATGTTGTACTGGACTGTCAGTTGACTGACTGTAGCCCGTCTGTTGCTCTGCACAATTAGTGTCAGCCTCCTTTGGCCTCTTTCATCAATGAGCCGTTTTTGACCACTGGCCTGCCATTGGCTGGATGTCCTTTGGGTGGTGAACCATCCTTGATACACACAGGAAACTACTGAGTGTGAAAAACCCAGCAGCGTTGCAGTTCTTGACACACTCAAACCGGCAAGCCTGGCACCTACTACCATACCCCGTTCAAAGGCACTTAAGTCGTTTGTCTTGCCCATTTACACTCTGAATGGCACACATACACAATCCATGTCTCAATTGTGTCAAGGTTTAAAAATTCTTCTTTAACCTGTCTCCCCTTCATCTACCCTGATTAAAGTGGATTTAACAGGTTACATCAATAAGGGATCATAGTTTTCACCTTGATTCACCTGGTCAGTCTATTTCATGGAAAGAGCAGGTGTTCCTAATGTTTTGTACACTCAGTGTATATATATATATATATATACACAAGTAGGATTCTTCATATATAATGACTACGCTGTGTGTGTGTTTGTCCAGGTCACAAGCTCTTTGATAAGTTACCACAGCAACAGAAACCAGATAACAATGAGCTCTCCAATTCAAGTGGCCAAGGTAGTTGTTCAGTTTCAGTTTTAGTAGGTTCTATGCAATGCAGTTGTCTCTCGTAATTTGATTAATCACAAATTCAGCTAAAGTAAATAAAATAAATACCAAATAATCTTACATAATATGTGTTACTGTGTAGGGATCACATTTTTATATTCACATCTTCCCTAATATGTATTACTGTGCAGGACTCACATTTTTCATATTTAAATCTTCCCTAATATGTATTACTGTGCAGGACTCACATTTTTCATATTTAAATCTTCCCTAATATGTATTACTGTGCAGGACTCACATTTTTCCTATTTAAATCTTCCCTAATATGTATTACTGTGCAGGACTCACATTTTTCATATTTAAATTTTCCCTAATATGTATTACTGTGCAGGACTCATGTTTTTCATATTAAAATCTTCCCTAATATGTATTACTGTGCAGGGCTCACGTTTTTCATATTCAAATCTTCCCTAATATGTATTACTGTGCAGGGCTCACATTTTTCATATTAAAATCTTCCCTAATATGTATTACTGTGCAGGACTCACATTTTTCATATTTAAATCTTCCCTAATATGTATTACTGTGCAGGGTTCACATTTTTCATATTAAAATCTTCCCTAATATGTATTACTGTGCAGGGCTCATGTTTTTCATATTAAAATCTTCCCTAATATGTATTACTGTGCAGGACTCACGTTTTTCATATTCAAATCTTCCCTAATATGTATTATTGTGTAGGTCCCACGTTTTTCATATTAAAAGATGCATGCATTTGGTAACATGTGTTTCATATTGTATTGGTATTTTTTGAAGGCTGCTATAATGAACTCAGTGTACTGATACTTCAGTGCTGCACTTCCTCCACATCCCTGTATTTTTCTTCAAGAGATCACACACAAGAACACAGAGAGAACACTGGTTACAGAGAAGGAGAGTTTGAGTTCTCGCAACACTCCAAGACGTAACTCATTGCTCCTGTTCCAATGACTAATTCCCTGTTTTCACATTTTGTTTTAGGATGTGTGAGTGCAATAACCAGAGCACACTCAATAAACAACTGCTCACTTATTTCTCTGCTGGTTATTTCAGGTTTTCCACTTCAAGGTAACAGACACTTTGCCAAACTTTAAAACTTTGGCCTGCCTCAGGTTTACAGCAAGAAATTCTAACTGTATACCTTGCCAAAACCACACCATTCTGAAATTATCTTTTATTGGACAGTTATATGCAAACTCCAGCCCCTTTGATTAACAGTGGAAGTTGTGGTGAAATTGTTGTCCTCCAGAAAGAGCAGATGTTTCCTGACAATGACAAAAGAATTGTACCACCCCTATCTCTGTATATGAACATTGTCCACATCTCACCCCTCTACGGCATGCGATTACAAGCTCGCTGGTTCTGGCTGATGATTGTGGCTGGCGGCCCACTGGGAACAGAACTACATAGACCATTACACTCCCGAGGGTTAGGGATGAAACTGTGGATGGTTGAATTCCCCTCGCTGGTCAGGTAAGGACTATTCACCCTGAGCCTCGTCTCCAGTGTTCCAGTGACGTCTCATTGCACACCTCCCCTGAAGTCTGTTACAGCGACGTCCCATTACACACTGTCCCCCTGAAGTCTGTTACAGCGATGTGTCAGGACACACCTCCCCTGAAGTCTGTTACAGCGATGTGTCCCCCTGAAGTCTGTTACACAGGTCCCGTTACACACCGTCCCCCTGAAGTCTGTTACAGAGACGTCCCGTTACACACCGTCCCCCTGAAGTCTGTTACAGCGAGGTCCCGTTACACACCGTCCCCCTGAAGTCTGTTACAGAGACGTGTCGTTACACACCGTCCCCCTGAAGTCTGTTACAGCGACGTCCCGTTACACACCGTCCCCCTGAAGTCTGTTACAGCGACGTCCCGTTACACACCGTCCCCCTGAAGTCTGTTAGAGCGACGTGTCAGGACACACCTCCCTTGAAGTCTGTTACAACAACGTGCCATTACACACCATCCCCCTGAAGTCTGTTACAGAGACGTCCTGTTACACACCGTCCCCCTGAAGTCTGTTACAGCGATGTCCCATTACACGCCGTCCCCCTGAAGTCTGTTACAGAGACGTGTCGTTACATACCGTCCCCCTGAAGTCTGTTACAGAGACGTCCTGTTACACACCGTCCCACTGAAGTCTGTTACAGCGACGTACATTATAAAGAGAACCAACTACAAAAGTGTCATTGCAATAAAGTTTATATTTGATAGGTCTGCGATATACACCATTATGGGTTTTATTCCCTCAATCTATGACATCATCCAGACATAGTAATTATGACTCATTTCACATAGGTACATCTCTCTCCACAAGAACATTGTATTATTCTGATCACTGTACTGCACTCTGTGCTTGACTGACAGCCATGACACAACAGAAAGAAAGATCCCCTTGAAGCTTAACTTCCCAAAGGAGTTGGATTAAAAAAAAATATGTTTTTTAAAATCCTTTTCTTTGTAAATTTACAACAGAACCCTTTACCCTAGGAACTCTTTGGCTTTGGCTCCAAGGGATTCTGAAATGGCTTTCATCGTTTGACAATTAGGACATGGTTTGTTTGGATTTCATTTTCAATAAGGCCTTTTTTTATAAGCAGCTTTGCCCCAGGAATGGGAAATGTGTTTTGTCTGCTCTCTATCTGCATCCCTATAATGTCCCACCAGCGTACTGGCCACATGCCCAGTACTTTAAACTTCATTCCATACATCAACTCTACGGTGTTCCTGTGCACTAATGCTTTTAATTAAGAAGCATGCTCAAATAAAACTGGCACACTGACATACGTCTGCCTCACAGCCTGAACACACACCGATCTGTCAGTAATCTACAAAGAATAGGAATGTCATTTCTCTTTTAACAATACGGTGTACTTTAATGGGATAAATAATTGCATTGCTCATAGTGCCACTCAAAAGGGACAAAAAACAGTAAATGTCAGGTAAGTGAATTACATAGAAAAGAATGTTTCTATATATATATATATATTTTATGTCCAATACCTTTTAATTTGATATCTGTCTATTTAGGTGTGTCTTGTCTAGAATAAATTGCAGGCAGGACCACGATAAATTTATCTATCTGTTTAATTATTTATTTATTACAATTACATAGCGCTTTTCATACAAAAGTATCACAAAGCACTGCACCATTTAAAAAAGCATTTACATTTACACAACAAAACACCTTTGTATAAAGATCCCCAGGCATGTCACACACATACAGTTACATTAAAACCCACTAAGATTTACATTAAAAGTTACATTAAAACCCACTAAGATAAGAAAGCCATTTTATAAAAATATGTTTTCAGTCTTGTCTTAAAAACTGTAACAGTCCCAGCTTCCCTGATGAAAGAAGGGAGAGCATTTCATAATTTAGGGGCTCTGCATGAAAAAGCCCTTTATCCCGTGTTGATTTTGTTAACCCGAGGAATAACCAGCAGCCCCGCATCCTGTGATCTAAAAGCGCGATTTGGATGATACGGGGTCAGTAACTCCTGCAAATAACTATGTACTAATCCATTTAGGGCTTTACAGGTTAATAGCAAAATCTTAAAATCTACTCTATACTGCACAGGGACAGAGTGTAAAGAGGCCAAAACGGGTAGTATGTTCACTTTTCGTGGTTTTAGTCAGAATTATAGCGACGGAACTCTGAACGAACTGTAACCAAGACAGCCAGCTTTTGAGATACCAGAGAGAAATGCATTACAGTAATCAATTCAACTGACTCAGAAATGTCTTCATCTAGACAATGTGGAGAAGCTATGAAAAAGGCCAACAAGATGCTTGGATACATAGTAAATCAAGGGAAGTAATGTTAAAACTGTACAATGCATTAGTAAGACCTCATCTTGAATATTGTGTTCAGTTCTGGTCACCTCGCTATAAAAAAGATATTGCTGCTCTAGAAAGAGTGCAAAGAAGAGCGACCAGAATTATTCCGGGTTTAAAAGGCATGTCATATGCAGACAGGCTAAAAGAATTGAATCTGTTCAGTCTTGAACAAAGAAGACTACGCGGCGACCTAATTCAAGCATTCAAAATACTAAAAGGTATTACTAAAAGGTTAGACCCAAGGGACTTTTTCGACCTGAAAAAAGAAACAAGGACCAGGAGTCACAAATGGAGATTAGACAAAGGGGCATTCAGAACAGAAAATAGGAGGCACTTTTTTACACAGATAATCGTGAGGGTCTGGAATCAACTCCCCAGTAATGTTGTTGCAGCTGACACCCTGGGATCCTTCAAGAAGCTGCTTGATGAGATTCTGGGATCAATAAGCTACTAACAACCAAACGAGCAAGATAGGTCGAATGGCCTCCTCTCGTTTGTAACCTTTCTTATGTTCTTATGAAAGCAAGGCATGCAATAGTCTCTCAGCATCAGATCCAGAAATAATTGGCCTAAGTTTGGCTATATTTCTAAAATGGTAAAAAGATACTTTTGTAACTTCACCTAATATGAGTCTCAAATGATAGATCACGATCAAAATGGACCCCCAAATTTTCCATTTCTAGTTTAAGATTTAATGAGAAATTACTTATGTAATCCCATATGTTTTTGTTGGTTCTGTGAGCCCACGAGCATAACCTCTGTTTTACCTGAATTTAGCATTAAATAATTCTGAAACATCCAGCACTTGATGTCTGCAAGGCAAGCAGCAAGTAACTCCCCAGCAGAAGTATTTCCTAGCTTCAAGGACAGATATAGCTGGGTACCATGTGCATAGCAATGCTGACGAGGTCAATACAGGAAATCACACTTGATTCAAACAAATTAACTTTGCTTTAAATATGTACCTCTCTTAGGGTAATTCACACTTCACAGATTAAGACATTAAACAGGAAAACCTACATATTCAAAGCCCACACATCTTTCTAAGGCAGGTGGTTAGTAATATAGAGATTTGACATTTTGCATTTTAGTCTTTTCATAAGACAACTTGCATAAAGATCAAACACAGATATGAGCATTAATTTGTCATAACTGTGTTAGTTGACAACTAAACTATTTTTAAATTACCTAGCAGAGCACAGTTTTAGATTATAATTCTCTCTACATTTGAATATATTGTACAATTAACCTAATGCATAACACTGTGTCCTGGGATCAACTACAGCAATAGTTTCCAACCTGTGGTCTGTGAGTAAACTCCAGGTGGTCCTCAAACAACTCCCAAAATTCAGTTAGGCAGCTCTAAGCAACACAACAAACAGTTTATAATAACTTATAAATATGTATTTTGAGAAAATAAAATCGAGAGTAGTGTCCATTATTGCTTATAAAGACTCTGAGAATAGACGTGTATTATGTCATTGCAATCACTCACGTGCAACATTGTCTTGTAATTTGCCCAAACATCAATATTTTTCAACAAAACTTTCAGGAAGTATTGTAACGTCCCCCCGGGTCATAGAACAACACATTGTATACAGTTATCTCTAAGCAGAATACATAATAATACTCAACGTTTAAAATAATTAATAAAAAAAAAACATGCAAAATCGTTTTGAAAAACAAAAGTGAAAAGTTGATATGGTTTCTGAAGTATTTTATAATGTTCCCCAGAGTATTCTAAAAAAAAGGACACCAATTCCAAGATGCAAATGTAAAAAAATATATATTTTTAGAGAAATTTTATAAGAGAGTCATTACAGCCAAAAAAAACCTGGCCCTGGGGAGCATCCCGTTAAAAAACACTTAATTATAAGATGTATATATGTAGTCTGCCTCCCCCCTTTATCTGTTTTCTTTTATTACAGGTGTGTTTATAAATTAATATATATTTAAGTGCTTTGTGATGGTGTTCCACTATGAAAGGCGCTATATAAAATAAAGATTGATTGATTGATATTACACTCCCTTTGATGCACTACCAGCATCCCCTTCAAAGCCGCCATGAACGAAACAGAAAGAAAAACTAACTAAATAACTGTTACACATTATAAAAGCACATTTGTCATGTCAAAATTACAGACTTCTTTGTTTTAGCCAGCCAAATATACAAAATATGTGCTACAGTGTTGCCAGGGATATAGGAATCTCCCTATTTCATTCTAATACGTTTTTGCAGAGGTTAGCTGCATATAGTAACAGAAGTTAATGTGAAGCAAAAAGAGGCTACATTTGTAACTTGACTTGTGAACTGTGCCGTAGTGTGAATGATTGACTTCAGCTCCATGTTATTATATGGGTTTATTCAGCCAGGTTTAATATCTCAAGACTAAATGCCAAAAGGAAATTGTCTTAACAATAGGAAATAATGTGTACAGTCTGTTCTGACGCTGTCATATTTAAAAATGCTATAAATCCTATGGACTGTGCGTCACCAGTCCCGTTAAATATACACATCACAGCTCACCAGAAGTGGTATGTAACATCATGTGCATTCGCCAATCTTGTTTAAAATTTTCAAACTGCTTCCCATCCACCTCGTCTTTGTATACATCAAGCAAAGTTGGCGATTCAGTGAGTGCAATGGATAGATTAATTTGCTACATGATGTAACGGTTGCGGGGACCAGCCCTGGTGCATTATTTGTCAGGAGGTTTTGTCAAACAAAACTCTTAATCCTGGAAAACTGAGATGCCATTTATCTATAAAGCATTTGGAATGTGACAAAAAATTTTTTTTAAACAAAAGTAACAGGAACTTTGCCATCAGCAACTTTTAATACTTAAAATGGCAACAAGCCCAGGAAGGTACGTTATATAAATTATTTAAATGTACTTATATATACTAATTAGTTAGGGTGTTACCTGCAAAAAAACACATTTGAAAGGTTTACGCCCAGATGTGGTGAATTGTGACAGCAACCCATATAACACAGCAACACACCTGTGTGCTCTTGAACAAGGCTCTGGTAACAGGTCAGTGTGGTTTTGACAATCAGGCTTAAAACAGTTATACAATCCAACACTTTGTAGAAGGCCAGGGATAGTGTGCACCTCTTCTATTGTATTTGAACAGCCTCATAATCCAGGCTGAAGGAAAGTCTTTTCTGAGGGGGCTCCAAAAATAGACAGTGGAGACGGACAAAAAATGAGACATATATCTCAAGGTTTCTATCCTGGTTAAATAAATACATTGCACAGGCAAAGCCAAGCCAAGCTGAGAGAATTGGTGCTATTTTACAGGAAGGAATGGGGCATGCTGGGTTGATATGTGATTGAAACAGTCCAATGACCACAAGCACTGTCGACTCACAATACTACCCACAGGGGAATACGTGTTTTTAAAGGAAACTTGCTATTCCTACTTACTCCTTGATACGTAAGAATTCCCTTCCTGGTTAAAAGTGTAGCATACAAAATAATTAAACTTATCTTACATGTTTTGCTCTTCCATTCGCTACAAATGTTTCATATTTGCAATATTTTAATTTAAAATAATGACATATGATCCTACATGAGGTTAAAGAAAGTTCTCAGTTTCCATATCTTATTCTTAGCCAAATCTGTTACACTTGCACTTCCTGGGCCATTTCTTCTCAGTAGTGAATTCATGTTTCCTGCATTTCCAGCATGTGATCAGACTGCAACAGACTGCTCTTTCTGTGCAGCTGCCAAAAGCCTCCATGTGAATAAAAAGCGAGGAATCTTTGGTACAGCTATTGTTCTCCAAATTACTATAAGACATATTTGTACTTTTAAACATATAACAACATACAGTATTGTTTGTTCGCACGGCACCCATTATACATTATGAATCAAGCTTACTTTAAAAATGAAGTGCATGATAATCAAGTCTAAAATCAATCGCCTTACTTCTAACACTGGTTCTTTGCCTGTTATTTATTTATTATTATTTTATTACTTTTATTAGGATTCTTTACACAAGTGCAGAAATAAAGATACCTTTTGTCTTGCTGCAGGTTACAAATGGTCTGCTAGAAGCTAGACAATCGGAGTGGAATCGGCCTAAAGCACAGAAAGTGACTAGGTGCCAGGAAGCACAGGGAATTTCAAATATGTACCGTTATGTAAAGTAAACAACTAAAAGATCACGTAGTGGCTTGAAAAGCCTTGGCTATCACTCCTTTAATCATTTTAGCACAAAAACTCGGGCTGGAGTCCCTTACTCTAGGGACATGGTGATTAATCATCAATACAAAACAAGTGCTTATTTAGTCTGCTACTGCCCTGTTGCCACTGTACTCGTCAATGACCTGTTCTCCAAGCAATCCCATTGTGTCTAGATATCGACCAGCAGTGACTGTAGGGTTGCACTGTGCTGTCACTAGGACACTCACAGCTATCAGCCACACTAGCACATACCAATCACCCACTCCTTCGCTGACTGAGCATGCTGCAGCTTTTATCACACTGTCACATATTTATTTCTATATGTACTATTCGTTTCAATAGCAGTTTAACAGCATGTGGCAATATGACATTTAGATGGGAAATGAGTGGCGAACATGGGCCATAACTTTTGGGTGCAGTTGATTAATTAAATATAAAAAAAATGTCAAAAGCATTGTTGAGTTAAAATTAACAATAGTTAATGAGTTTTGATGTCAGGCAGCCTGAGAACTGAACAGATCAAACAGCATTTGGGCATCCCAGTGCACCCTTTAGCTCTATTGCAACAAAGCACATGCAATAGATTATTTATGAAAACAGAGACTAGACAACACTACCAGGGTATACATATTTTACACTATGTTCTTGGGGCTCTCCTTTCGAGATACTGTACCTCTGCCCTTAAATTAGCTTGTAGATAAGTGGAGAACAGGGGGCAAGGATAGCTGCCCTTCCCTGTCAAACGAAGCCAAAAAGCAGGTGGAAGCTGGAGAGGGGGAATGAACTCTGATGCACAGCGGGGACGTAACGGATTGAGGTAAGATATAAATCTGGTCATCGGACGTACTGCTTATCAAAGGACAAATAATATACCAGCTATTCGACTGACGATTTGATCTGGTATTTGAAGCACCTAAAATATGCTTGACATTTACATGATTTGATCAAAGGTTAGAAATCAATACCAGAACCACCGCTTTGCTTAATAAGCAAGCATAAAATAAGTAGTATTCGCCAATGGTCTTTTGGTGACATTAATGATTACAAACAATTCCACTGTCTGTATTTGATTTTTCAGTGAGTTTACTGTGCATCCATAGCTGCAAGTGTGTTAAGCCTCATACAGCTACAGATACAGTCTCATACAAATTCTCTTTCCTCTCTTACTTTGCAGTGGCAACTCAGTTACAATGTTTGACTCAGCTCTGGCTGTGCAAAGACAGAGATCTGTTTTAATTGCTATCCCTAATATTGAGAGTGACTGTGTATTTAAGATAGTACAAAATAGTTATTTCATAGGAAGGAAGAATGAGACAGCTTGGCTTGGCTCTGTAATGGATCAATATTTAGTACTTTACTTACTGTGTAATTTGGCGCTATTGTCACTGGTACCCCATCCTCAGTA
Organism: Polyodon spathula; assembly: GCF_017654505.1. Classification (NCBI taxonomy): domain Eukaryota; kingdom Metazoa; phylum Chordata; class Actinopteri; order Acipenseriformes; family Polyodontidae; genus Polyodon; species Polyodon spathula. Next base: position 107,035,567 of record NC_054534.1, on the reverse strand, counting down.
TAATGGGTCTCTGTGAAATCCTGGCCCAGCAGCTGACTGTAAAAAAAACAAAAAAAAAAAAAAAAAAAACACATACAAATAAACTCAGTGGGATAGGAAACTCTTCAACATTTCACTGCATTTATTGTATATTGAAACAAAACAAGTAGGTTTAATTTGACTATTTACTGTTTTATAATGTATATAGTTGACATGACATTGGAATAAAGTGAACGCAAAGTATGGTGTAATATTTTACCTCTTGTCAGTCTGACTTGTTTTCCTGACTGTTTGTCTGCCTGTCTGCCTGCTTGTCTGTCTGTCTGTCTGTCTACCTGCCTGCCTGTCTGCCTGCCTGCCTGCCTGTCTGCCTGCCTGTCTGTCTGCCTGCCTGCCTGTCTGTCTGCCTGTCTGCCTGCCTGCCTGTCTGTCTGTCTGCCTCTGCCTGCCTGTCTGCCTGTCTGTCTGTCTGCCTGTCTGCCTGCCTGTCTGCCTGCCTGCCTGTCTGCCTGTCTGTCTGTCTGCCTCTGTCTGCCTGTCTGCCTGTCTGTCCTGCCTGTCTGCCTGTCTGTCTGTGCCTGTCTGCCTGTCTGTCTGTCTGTCTGTCTGCCTGCCTGTCTGTCTGTCTGCTGCCTGCCTGTCTGCTTGTCTGTCTGCCTGCCTGCCTGCTTGTCTGTCTGCCTGCCTGTCTGCCTGCCTGCCTGCCTGTCTGCCTGCCTGCCTGTCTGCTTGTCTGCCTGCCTGCCTGCCTGCCTGTCTGCCTGTCTGTCTACCTGTCTGCCTTGTCTGCTGTCTGTCTGTCTGCTCTGTCTGTCTGCCTGCCTGCCTGCCTGCCTGTCTGCTTGCCTGTCTGTCTGCCTGTCTGTCTGCCTGCCTGCTTGTCTGTCTGCCTGTCTGTCTGCCTGCCTGCCTGCTTGTCTGTCTGCCTGCCTGCCTGCCTGTCTGCCTGTCTGTCTGTCTGCCTGCCTGCTTGTCTGTCTGTCTGCCTGTCTGCTTGTCTGTCTGCCTGCCTGCCTGCCTGTCTGTCTGTCTGCCTGCCTGTCTGCCTGCCTGTCTTTGCCTGCCTGCCTGTGCCTGTCTTTTGGTCTGTCTGCCTGCCGCCTGCTGTCTTTCTGTCTGTCCTTTGCCTGTCTGCACCTTCCTGCCTTTATTTGATTTTACCTAATAGAACCCAATACTGTCTGTCTGTCTGTCTGTCTGTCTCTGCCTGTCTGTCTGTCTGTCTGCCTGCCTGCCTGCCTGCTTGTCTGTCTTTCGGTCTGTCTGCCTGCTGCCTGTCTTTTGGTCTGTCTGCCTGCCGCCTGCTGTCTTTCTGTCTGTCCTTTAAAAGTATGCACTTTCCCATTTATTTGATTTTACCTAATAGAACCCAATACACCTCAATAGAGTCAAATATGCTCTACCCAAACTCAATACTTTAAACACCAATTGAGTAACTTCTTATTATTTTCCATCATGACAAGCTCCAATCTAATGACTCGACAACGATCGTTCTCTCTCTCTCTCTCTCTCTCTCTCTCTCTCTCTCTCTCTCTCTCTCTCTCTCTCATTGTTTTTAGTGGATGAATGTGCATGTCTATTACAGGCTCTCAAAACCCCTGTATATCCTCAGTAGGTGAAATGTAATTTGAAATGTGTCAGTTTTGCACTGGGGAGCAATAACCTTTAAAAGCTAGGCTCCTAACTTGGTGAAGTATGTGTACAGTGAATAAAAACTGCAGTCATCAACATCAAAACCAATGAATTACCCCTGTCATGCAGCAGCTATGAATCCCTATGTGCTATTTTTAAAAACCCTGCCGTAATGTCTGTAGATTTTTCTTGGAATGGACCCCAGTCAGCCCCCCTCCAGCTTCTTCTCACGGGAGGGGGGCTTTTAATTCCAGGCAGCAGCAATTAAGCAACCTTCAATCACATCTAGAGCAGAGAGGCCCAATCACACAGCTTCCATGTAAGGCAATGCTGGTAGTCCTAAGGGGACCATGTACACAAACAAACATATGGAGTATGGGATTTGTTTATAGAGAGTTACCGCTGTGATGGGAACCAGGTCTGAACTAATTACTCAACAATGATTCATATGTGCTTTATCTGCATCCAAGCCCTGTTGTGTCTGCATATTATATGAACAGAACCAAGTGTAATGAAAGTGTCTTCAAGGACTGTAATCATTTTAAGATGTCCAAGAACAGTCTTGGGAAAGTGTTGTGACTTTCTCAGGATTCACTGTAAAAACTCAAGCAGTGATACAAGTGGAGTAGTGGGACGGGCCAAAGGTTACAGCAGAGCACACAGCAGGGTTCTACTGGGTGTTCTTTCCAGGATACCACTGTATTCGTATTTTTGATAGTACCTGGAGGGGAAAATCATTAACAGACAAAAAATGGTCCATCAGTAGATGTGATTTTATTGAAGCATGGCTCTCATAGCCAGACTTTTTATCAATTACAATATTTGCTTTTAAACATCTAGCTTTGTACTGTACATTTTGCTCAAAACCTTTTTCTTTTTTTATTAATAGCTATTGTAAAATGTGTATTTCAAAATGCAACCCTTGGTTTTAGACTCTGAAATTATTGCTAGCAGTTACTGGTAGGCAAATTCTGTTCGGTTGCCTAGAGTAAAGCAAGATTGCTTGCACTTTTCTACAGTTTCAGAATAGTTTAGCTGTTTTTGTGGTTATTATACACATGTTTGTAATTGTGGTTTTTACTGATTATGTTTGATAAAGACATTGTAATGTTATTGCAAATATTACGGAGAAGAAAAACATAATGCTTTAACTAAACTTAGCTGATGAATTGTTTTGCTAACAGCACATTTCCATGTTGAGGTAATATATACCAGGATTAACCCTTATAAAAGTTTACCATAGTAAAAGCACAGCAAAGTGTAATAAAGCATAGTGAAAGCATAGGAAAGCAATGTAAAGAACAGTGAGGTATGGTAAAGCATATTAATAAACATGGTAAACCAGGGTAGAGTATGGTTAATATATGGTGGAAAAAGCAGGTAAAAGTGCAAAAATACCCTGGTCAACTTGTATAAGGGAAGGACCAGTCCGAGGTACAAAAGAGCTGGGCTGATCTGCATTCATGGTTATAGAGCTTTTAACCTCATCTCATCTTACAGGACAGACTTTGCAACGGCAGTGTATCACACAATACAGCCCGCTACACCTGCACTGATGTAAGTACACATACATTCTGCTTTTCCACCCATTGAGGAAGTTGCAGTACTAAAAAGTAACATGATAAAATCTTTGTCAAATGTTATATGTCTTCATCATATCAACTGAAAAGGATGTGTTAACTTTGCAGCCTCCTCAGTAAATTTTGATGTACAGCTACTTTTGCTTTTCACCTGCATGTTTTCAGCTTCGTTTTTTTTTTTTTTAATTTAGTCGTTGCCAATTATTTTTGTTATTTACTCCCCATTTGAAATGGCCAATTATTATGTAGACTCAGCCCTGCGGTGACCAAGGAGAGTGAAGACGAACACAAGCTGTCCTCCGAAGCGTCTGTTGTTAGCTGATCGCTTCTTTACACACTGCGGATTCACCATGCAGTCGCCCAGGAGCTACAGCATGGGAGGACAATGCAGCTCCTAGGCAGCTAACAGGCAAGCCTGCAGACACCCGGCCAGACTACAGGGGTCGCTGATGCACTTTGAACGGAGGACACCTTTGCCGACCTAAACCCTCACCCTCCCAGTGATGCTAAGCCAATTGAGCAACGCCTCCTGGGAACTCTTGTCCACGGTCGGCTGTGGAATGGCCCAGACTCGAACCGGCGACGTCCAGGCTATAAGGTGCATCCTGCACTCACGCAGAGCGCCTTTACTGGATGCACTCGGGAGCCCCTGTTTTCAGTTTTTTTGAAAGAAACTGACATTTAAAATCCTTTTAACTGATTTTGTGCAATTTTTGAACATTTGAAATGTAGTCAGTTACCATCTTTTGAACTATGCTAGTCTTTAGATAGTCATTACGATTGTGTGCATGATGTGTCTTTCCGTTCTCTGCAAAACATTTTTGTTGTTCTGTTATAGTGGTTAACACTTAAATCAGGGTTTTGTTATCAACAAGAAAATCTAACAGGTGCACAGAAAGTCAGGCAGTACAATCTCATTTAATCTACATAAAAAAACAACAACAAAGATGTTTTCCAGGAAATTAAACTGTTGACGCCTGTCCTGATGACCTCATTCAATTCTTGATGGCAAGGTGTGTGCTTATAGCGTGCAACACCATAATATTATTTCTACTAAGTTACTTTTTCTACTACTACAGAGATGTTTACAGAATAATGTTGTATATACTGTACACTACACTCCAAAAAGATTTGGGAAAACTAGGTTTGACACTAGCTTTAGCGAGCATAAACAGCAGCACATTTAACTGTGAAATCACACTTTAATTTTGAGGTATAATATAATATACAATTTCACTCACCTGTACTCATATCACAATTAAACTATAGTGTGTTAGTGTAATCTCTAGATAGAAATATTGCAAGTCAGGCTGTAACAGGGAGAGATCTGTGCTGACTCTGCTGGCGTGTTCACGGGCTGCAGGAAGAGGGCGGCAGTCGCCCAACAACCGCCTGTGAGTCATGGCAGTGACACGGGGAGGTGGGAAAGTGTGAGTGTGGACTTTCCCCCTCTCTGAATGGCCGAGAGGCGGGTCTTGGGTGATTGTCGGTCCTATAAAGTAATGCTCTGTTGTTTCCTCAGGTCTGCCCACTTAGACGCGCTAAGGGTGCGGACACTTTGATTCAGGACCGGGAATCAGCGAGACAGAGAGAGAGAGCGGGGAACCCTTGGGCAGACCCCGGCGTATTGTGAAAGAGCAGACGAGATAGCCGAGAGAGTAGGACGGTGATCCGGGTCGTGCGGGTAGCGGCGACCGGGATAACGCTGCCGAGTGCAGCACCTTTTATTTGTAGTTTTATTACTGTTTTATTTTCCCTTGTTCTTTTCGCCTTCTGTTTTCATTATTATTTCCTTGAGCACCTGCGAGTGCATTTGCAGGTCGTGTACCAGCTGTGGTATTTCCGTGGTGCTGTCTATCATCGTTGATAGGCAGCCCACGGTCAACAGTGCCCTCTACCGGAGAAAAAAAAATCAAGGAAAGAAAAAGAGCCGGCCTAAAATAAAACTGGGCACCTGTGTGGTGTTTCCCAAATACACCTGTCTGTCTCCTTGTCAGTGAATTACCCACCACCCTTCCACACGTGGTGTCAGAAGTGGGATTCACTGGCACTGCCCCAAGCAGTGCAGCTATAGAAGGAGCAGACGAGCCATGGATGCTACGCAGTTTGCTGCGATGATGGACCTCCTGCGCCAGACGCTCACCGCAGCAGTGCAAGGGGCGGCAAGACCCGCAGCTCCAGACCCCCAGTTGCAACGCCCCACAAAAATGACGGCCGAGGATCGACCTGACGCCTATTTGGAGGTGTTTGAAGCTATGGCGACCTCGGCCGGGTGGGATCCAGCCCGGTGGGCTAGTTACCTGCTTCCTCAGCTCACGGGGGAGGCGCAAGCAGCAGCGAGAACGCTGTCCCCGGAACGGATGATGGATTACCCCACGCTGAAAACCGTCATCCTTAATCGCGTGGGGGCCACACCGGAGGGGTATCGGAAGAAATTCCGAGAGGAGCAGTTTGCGGTAGGGGAGCCCCCACGAGCCATCGCCCACCGTCTGAAGGATTACGCACTGGGTTGGTTGAACCCGGAGCTGAACACCAAAGCCAGGGTGGTGGAGATGATCGTGGTGGAGCGCTTCCTGGAGTGTCTAGCCCCGGGACCTCGGCTGTGGGTCCAGCGGCAGGCACCAGACACGCTGGACCGGGCGGTCGAACTTGCCGAGCGGTACCAGGCAGCAGAACCAACGCCCGCGAAACTGCCCGGGAGGAGTGCGGCTACTGGATCGCCCCCTCAACTGGCCCCAGAAAGGGCGAAGGGACTGGGGGGAAGGGGTAGTCCAGGATTTGGTCGGGGGGTGTCGGCGGGAGCTCCCGGCCCGGGTACTGGGGCAGGGTGGGGATACCCACGGGCTGCTGCAGTGTCGGACCGGGGTCTCGCGCGGACGCCTTATCGGCGGGCCCCTTTTATGGCTCCAGTGTTTTCCCCTCTTTCCAAAACTTCGGGGAGAGAAACCAGCCCACCGAGGTGTTGGACGTGCAGGGAGGTGGGCCACCTCTCCCGGGACTGCCCCGTGATGGAGTGTGACCTCAGCCGACCAGGTAGGCACGTTCAATTACCTCAGTCGCTTCAGCACACGGGTTTTGTTATTCCTGTGACAGTGGATGGTACAAAAACCCAGGCTCTCCTGGATTCAGGGTGTAGTCAGTCTCTAGTACAGGAGAGCCTAATCTCACCGGGGCATAAACGTATATTGGGACGGGTGCATATTAAATGTATTCATGGGGATGTCCGCTCCTATCCCAAGATAAATGTGTGTATGACTATTGGCCAGCAGGTGACGCAGGTGCAGGTAGGATTATGTCCTCGATTGCCGGTACCAGTAGTTCTGGGACGGGACTGTGAGCAGTTTAAAGATTGGTTGGCTGCTCTGACAGCCCCGTCTTCTTTATTGGCTAAGAAAGAGGAAGTAATTGGAGAGATTTTTCCCTTTCGCGATCCAGAATGGTTTTGCCATAGATTTAAACCCCGTAAAACTAAACGGGAGCGTCGGATCGCTAAGAATGAGGGCTGGCAATGGAGGGAGTCGGAGAAGTTCCAGGTGGGGGCGGTTGGTGAAGAGTCCGGGGGGGAGGTCGCGGAGCCAGCGCAGGGGTCTGGCTCGGCTGCCTCTGCTCGGGACCGACCTGACCCCGAGTTGGAAGCCATGGGAGCTGATTTCTTAGCTCGCTCCCGTGACTTCCGACTCGAGCAAGGGCGTGACGACGTGCTGGGCAGGCTCTTTGACCAAGCAGCGGTGGTTAATGGTCGGGTGGTCGAGCCCAGACGCGCCGCCACGTACCCCCACTTTGAAATTGATCGAGACCTACTGTACCGTGTTGATAAATTACCCCAGACCGGTGAAGTGCGTCATCAGTTGCTCATTCCTCAGCCCTTTAAGGAGGATTTGTTGCAGCTGGCTCACGCTATTCCCCTGTCTGGTCATTTGGGAAGGGATAAAACTAAAGCAAGGCTTGTGTCACGGTTCTTCTGGCTGGGGCTGGATGGCGATGTTAAGCGGTTTTGTGAGCGTTGTGGGGAATGTCAGAAGGCCAGCCCTAGAGCCGTTCCACGAGCCCCACTGGTGCCTTTGCCCCTAGTGGAAGCTCCGTTTGAGCGTATTGGGATGGACATAGTTGGGCCACTAGAAAGGAGTGCGGCAGGATACACCCACCTACTTGTCATTCTGGATTACGCTACGCGTTATCCAGAGGCAATTCCCCTCCGATCTATGTCCGCTAAGTCTGTTGCCAACGAGCTTGTGAAGGTTTTCTCCCGGGTGGGGATTCCCAAAGAGATACTAACCGATCAAGGCACCAATTTTATGTCCCGGCTAATCCGCGGAACATGTAAGCTTTTGGGAATTAAGACCATTAGGACCTCTGTGTTTCATCCTCAGACAGACGGTTTGGTGGAACGCTTTAATAAGACCCTTAAGAACATGTTGCGCAGGTTTATTCGTAGTGATGTGCGTTACTGGGACCAGCTGATTCCTCCCCTTCTCTTTGCGATCAGAGAGGTTCCCCAGGCTTCCACGGGGTTTTCACCATTCGAGCTGCTGTATGGGCGGAGACCCCGGGGCGTGCTCGATCTGGTCAGAGAGATGTGGGAGGAGCAGCAGGACAATTCGACCAATACAGTCCGGTATGTGTTGGACCTGCGCAAACGTCTTGAGTCTGTGGGGAAATGGGCGCATGACAATTTGCAGCAGGCGCAGCACAGACAGGAGACACAATATAACCGAGGAGCCCGGTTGCGCACATTTCAGCCGGGGGATAAGGTACTTCTATTATTACCCAGTTCTGAGTCGAAACTCTTGGCTAAGTGGCAAGGACCCTTTGAGGTTACACGCCAGGTTGGGAAGGTGGACTATGAGATCTGCCAGCCGGAGCGACGGACAGAGAAACACATTTACCATATCAATCTTTTAAAGCCTTGGTTACAGCCAGAGGCGTTGTTAGTGGCGCATGCAGATGACGTCACGGACCTGGGACCTGATCTTTCTGTGTTGGCAAGAAAAGGATCGGTACAGATTGCTGAGAATCTGACACCAACGCAGAAATGTCAGGCTCACGGTCTGGTGGCGGAGTTTCCTGACGTGTTCTCTTCAGTCCCGGGGCAGACTCGAGTAGCCCATCATCACATTGATATTGAGCCGGGGGCGCTAGTTCGCCAGAGGCCGTACCGTATACCTGAGCGTAAAAGACAGGTAATAAAAGCGGAAATTGACGAAATGCTGAGACTGGGGGTAATAGAAGAGTCCCAAAGTGACTGGAACAGTCCGATCGTTTTAGTCGATAAGCCAGACGGGTCAACTCGATTTTGCATTGATTTCAGACGAATCAATGAGAAATCGAAATTTGACGCTTATCCGATGCCCCGAGTAGATGAGTTGCTGGAGCGTCTAGGCACGGCTCATTTTATGACGACACTGGATTTAACGAAGGGGTACTGGCAGATACCCCTGACTCCGGAATCTAGAGAGAGGACGGCGTTTTCGACTCCCTTCGGGTTGTACCAATTCAGGACCATGCCCTTTGGGTTGCACGGAGCCCCCGCCACTTTCCAGCGGATGATGGATCGCATCTTGCGGCCCCATCAGCAGTACGCCGCTGCTTACATAGATGACGTGGTTATCCACAGTGAGGATTGGCCGAGTCATCTGTGTAAGGTAGCGGCGGTGCTGCAATCCTTGCGGGAGGCGGGGCTCACTGCTAACCCAAAGAAGTGTGCCATTGGGAAGAGTGAGTCGGAGTATTTGGGGTATCGAGTAGGGGGCGGCCAGATCAGACCGCTAGTTGCTAAGGTGAAAGCCTTGGCTGACTGGCCGGTTCCTACAACCAAAACCCAGGTGCGCTCATTCTTGGGACTAGCGGGCTATTATAGAAAGTTCATCCCGAGTTTCGCTACGCTCGCTGCTCCCTTGACAGACCTCACCCGGAAGGCTGCCCCAAATACGGTTCAGTGGACGGAGTCGTGCCAGAGGGCCTTTCTCGCCTTGAAGCGGAGGCTGTGTAGTAAGCCAGTACTATGCAGCCCGGATTTTGGTAAGAGGTTCACCCTGCAGACGGATGCGTCAGAGACAGGTCTCGGGGCAGTGTTGTCGCAGGAGGTTCGGGGAAGCGAGCACCCAGTCCTGTATATCAGCAGGAAGCTCCTTCCCCGCGAGAAAAATTATAGCACCATCGAGAAGGAGTGTCTCGCGGTAAAATGGGCAGTCGAGTCACTCCGGTACTACCTCCTGGGGCGACACTTCACCCTGGTTACAGATCATGCCCCCTTAGCATGGCTTCACCGGATGAAAGATAGCAACGCCAGAATCACACGGTGGTACTTGGCCTTGCAGCCCTATGCCTTCAGGGTAGTCCACCGAGCAGGAAAGCTGCATCAAAACGCAGACTTTTTCTCTCGGGAAGGCATGGGGGTGTAAGATTTTCGAATGAACCGGTGGTGTCATTCTGAGGGGAAGGATATGTAACAGGGAGAGATCTGTGCTGACTCTGCTGGCGTGTTCACAGGGCTGCAGGAAGAGGGCGGCAGTCTTCCAACAACCGCCTGTGAGTCATGGCAGTGACACGGGGAGGTGGGAAAGTGTGTGTGTGGACTTTCCCCCTCTCTGAATGGCCGAGAGGCGGGTCTTGGGTGATTGTCGGTCCTATAAAGTAATGCTCTGTTGTTTCCTCAGGTCTGCCCACTTAGACGCGCTAAGGGTGCGGACACTTTGATTCAGGACCGGGAATCAGCGAGACAGAGAGAGAGAGCGGGGAACCCTTGGGCAGACCCCGGCGTATTGTGAAAGAGCAGACGAGATAGCCGAGAGAGTAGGACGGTGATCCGGGTCGTGCGGGTAGCGGCGACCGGGATAACGCTGCCGAGTGCAGCACCTTTTATTTGTAGTTTTATTACTGTTTTATTTTCCCTTGTTCTTTTCGCCTTCTGTTTTCATTATTATTTCCTTGAGCACCTGCGAGTGCATTTGCAGGTCGTGTACCAGCTGTGGTATTTCCGTGGTGCTGTCTATCATCGTTGATAGGCAGCCCACGGTCAACAGTGCCCTCTACCGGAGAAAAAAAAAATCAAGGAAAGAAAAAGAGCCGGCCTAAAATAAAACTGGGCACCTGTGTGGTGTTTCCCAAATACACCTGTCTGTCTCCTTGTCAGTGAATTACCCACACCCCTTCCACACAGGCCTTAAACCTTTTTGGAAAAATAAACCCCAGAAGGTTTCAGCTGTAATTATGATAACTCAGTGGCCGGGAGTATAACAATCTCCAGGAACTACTTAAATGAACAACAAAAACAGGTCATCAAGATTCTGTTTCTATTTTGCTTGGGTTCAATACATTTAAAAGCTTATTGGAGTCTGAAAGTTGTAGAGGCTCAGACTTTCAACATCGCCGAACTTAGACTCTTGTGAAAACAACACACCAACTGGCTCTGGTATATATATATATATATATATATATATATATATATATATATATATATATATATATATATATATATATATATACACACCAGTATTTTATATAAGCCAAGTGACTTTTATCACCGAATCTGTATGTTACAGAATTAACGTATGTCCTGGAGTGTGTTATATAGAGAATAGTGCATGGGGTAGTAGTGTGTGATAAGAGAATGTAATGTCCACCTAAGATGCTTATCCAAGCATGCTTTTGACTGTGTAGGGGGTTAGATAACTACACAATGTAAATGCACGCAATATACTTTGGTTTGTTTTTTTAATATTTAGAAAGACAGCTATCAAATAAAGAGCACACAGGTTGAGTTGTGTAATTGCAATAACTATAGCAACAGCTACTGCCATGGAAACTATACAAAAATGAAATAGTTATATAACATTGTTTTTTTTTGTTAATTTCTAAAGGTCTGTAACTTGCACATGAAACTAGGAGTCTATGATACACGTTTAGAGAATATAAAAATCGAAGCTGAGTCTGGCATACAGACAGGCAGACAGACAGACAAACGTCCACACTAATGAATATGAAATGAATGTTTCCAGCCAATCAACTTGATGGAATTTTCATAAAAGAGACAAAACAGATAACAACGCAAATGTTGGATACTTTTTCCTGTGGACGAGTTGGTAGGATCATTGTGGTTTTTGCTAAGTACATGTTTTAAATTCAGAAATGCTTTTCAACCACACAATTACAGGGAGTACTCCAAGGCATCTCTCTCATTTTCTTATTGAACCGTTGAGTCCGAGGCATCTTTTACAAGGAGTTCCTGGCTCTGGCATAAACAATCCGACAAGCTTAAAATCCTACAACAAACTATAGAGACTGTTATATACAGTAATACGAATAAAGTCAAACACATTGCTCTCATCCCCAAAAGAATAAAGAAACATCACTGTTAAGCAATTCTTGGAACCCTGACAGCTTCCTCTTGTTGACCCCAGCAGCAACATGACCCTTTTACTCCACTCAGTCAGTAAAAAAAAAAAAAAAACATTTTGTCACCATCTGCCAGCAATCTCCCAACTGCCCCATGTCATTTTCCAGGCCATAACTATCACCTATATCACCTATATTTACTCTTTCCTGGACATCAGACATCTGAAGTAGCTGTTCTGAGTGTGATACACACACACACACACACACATATATATGTATAGACAAAACACTGGTTACATTTGTTGTGGCAAGTTGCCTATACTGTAAGATCTGTACAGAGACACATTCTATAAAGCCAACCAAGGCTCCATTACAGTAAATGTAATAATTGCAGTCATGAAATAAACAATTTACAAAGTACTTTAGTTAGCAGCAACAGGTGTAAGTCTGCAGGCAGGCACTGTGTTTATAGTAGTCCATGTGCTGAGAAGAGCAAATTACCTTATCAGTGGGGACAGTATATTATCACACCCATACCCAGTACAGGCACTATGACAGCTTTTATAAGGGGCGCTCATAAACACTGATAGCCATTTGAAATTCCTTTTGGTCCTGGATAGCATAAACAATATCCCACACAGCTTCTTAGCTCGTGACATTGATACAACATTCGAAGCCATTAAGAACTGTCCATGTATTGTAACAACGATATGAAAGGACACTGAGCTAACAAAAGAACATAGACAGTATATGTTTAAATGCATGTGTTGTACTCTAGAAAGAGTGCAATGAAGAGGGACCAGAATTATTCCTAGTTTAAAAGGCACATCATATGCAGACAGGCTAAAAGAATTGAATCTATTCAGTCTTGAACAAAGAAGACTATGCAGCGATCTGATTCAAGCATTCAAAATTCTAAAACGTATTGAAAATGTCGACCCAAGGGACTATTTCGACCTGAATAAAGAAACAAGGACCAGGGGTCACAAATGGACATTAGACAAAGGGGCATTCATAACAGAATATGCAAGGCACTTTTTTACACAGAGAATTGTGAGGGTCTGGAACCAACCCCCCAGTAATGTTGATCCTTCAAGAAGCTGCTGGAAATTCTCGGATCAATAAATTACTAACAACCAAATTAACAAGATGGGCCGAATGACCTCCTCTAGTTTGTAACCTTTCTGATGTTCTTAAGTGTGAATTTGATTTTGTAATAGTTTTTTTCTTTTTGAAGTTCAATAGAGGTCAGTGCGTTTGTAATCCTGTCTTCCTACTTCAAGAGGTGAGACTGAATAGCACCTATGCATTAGACTCCATTAAGCTTTGTCTCTCCTTGTCAGGAACCAATTGAAGCTTTTTGCATGTTTTCAATTTATCCTTCAGGTGATCTCTTGAAGTAGGAAGGTTGAGATATGAAATTAATGCGATAACTAAAATCTGCATTAAAAAAGTACTGTAAGTCTGCTTTAATTTAAGTATGCTACTATTTCATGTATTGTTACTATCATGCATTCTGCACTTTACACTGTATTTATTGTACTATTTCATGTATTATGCACTTTCCACTGTATTTAATGTACTATTTCATGTATTCTGCACTTTCCACTGTATTTATTGTACTATTTCAAGTATTATGCACTTTCCACTGTATTTAGTGTACTATTTAATGTATTATGCTACTATCATGTATTATGTACTTTCCATTGTATATCATGTATTATGCATTTCCCTATATTTGAAGTATTATGGATTTTCTTGTACTTACTACATCTTGTATTGATTGATTGATTGATTAGCTACTGTGCCTGTAATGCTAGCAATTCCCTCATGGTTATAGGAGCCCAGCAATGATGCTGTTGGATTCAGCAGGCAAGCTGGCTTGGGAAATGCATGCAACCGACCAGGCAGGCACACGGATGCAGGAAATGTTACAACTGCTTTAGGAAACAGAAATTAAGCGAACCGAATATGAATCGGCAGAAAGAAATGTTGAATCACAAAAAAGACCCACCCTGAATCGGAAACTGACAGAGTAAAAGCGGGGAAGGTTATCATGTCTCTAAAATAACACACTGTAATAACATAGATGACTGTGTAGTTTTAAAGCTACTACACATTTAATAATACAAATTGTAGGTAACATATATTTTGTAATTAAACTGTAATGTGGTTGTCTTGTATCGGTTGTGTATTTACAATGTAATTACATATCTAAAAAGCACATGTAGCTACACTAGTTACAGTGTAATAAAAGATTGTAAAGTTACATGCTCAAATCTCAGATGCTAGCATCTACATGGGAAAGCTCTTAAGTCATAACTAGTGCTTTAAATGGGCCTAATTCCTTTGGATAGTGACTGTATAATGGGGCAATGTTACATGAAGCTGGTCGGTGTGTTAAATCAGAGAAGAACACATTCCATAATGTCTCAATACGCACTACACGACCTCCATTCAAATCTTTTCTGCGAATATGCAAAACATAGTTCCACGTTACAAAAATAGAACGAAAAAAGAAGACAAACGAATGAATAAATAATAACCCCTTCTTATGAATTATGTATTTCTGTACTTTTCTTCAGAAAATACTGTTTCCAGAATTGATTTGACTGATTATTTAAATCTCTTTTAGGATTAACCCTTAGAGATCTCATGAACAACAGTGTCAAGAAAAAAAAGGCCTCCTGTTTTAAACAATTCTACTGTTTTCTAGATATGAATCATAACAAAATATTGTTTTGTTATGAGAGTTGTATACAGGAAGAGAACACTGAGCTGGCCAATCCAGCTGCTAGCTGCTTCTCCAAACACTTCCTTTCCTTAGCCCGAAAGCAAGTAAGCACTATACAGCTATTACCAAAAATTTTGCATCACCCTATAGAATTAACTCAATTTGTTTCATAAAGTCAAATGAAACTTTATAAGGTTACGTTAACATATTGAACTACATACCACTTTGCAGTTTAAAGATATGTAACTTTTTTTTTTTTTTTTTGTGAAGAGAGAAGGGATCTGAGCTGCAAATCTCCCTCCTGACCAGAAAGGGCGCTGTGATGGGTGGTATGTTTTCTCATAGAGGGGCAGACTTGATGGTAGATGGCAACCGGAAGTCAGCCATTTTGGAGAAAGTGCGCAGCTGTGAATCTGATCAACAACTCCATTTTGGTCAGCTGTGGGGCATGCAGCAATTGGAAAGACCGGGGCCCTGGGCTCATCACGAGAAGGGGATGCTGTTTTGTTTATGTGTGTTTGTAAACTTGTGTGTCTTGTTCTAGAGGATTAAAGAGCCAGAGAATCTGCAGCCAGGGAGCCAGCCTATCACTGAAGCACTTTTCACTACTTCACAGCCACACACAGCACAGCACCGCACCAGCAGCATCGGACACAGAGCACAGTTACATGCACCGTTGAACGCATTGTGTGTTGTTTGACCAGTGACCAAGTCAAGGTTTTCCAAACACACACACTAAACATGAAACACAAACACAAGACAGTGAGTGAAATTAAGTGCTAGTGGTGATTATAGTATGTGAAATGCTGGGGTGAAACGTGATGTCTGGGTTAATGCTGGCTTGTACTCCAGCTCCAGATTGTGTTACTGATAGTCTAAAAGACAAACAACAGCTACAGCCGACACTTTACAAACACAAAACAAACACTCACGGTTCTCAGCAATTGCTACTCCTTTCAAGGTTATCTCCAACAATTTACAAAAGGGAAAGATCACTTTCACTACGCCCCCTATTTATACCCTCGCTCATGACCCCTAGGTTAACGAGCGCATCCACTCCTCCAATCCTCGGATGTCCCGCCGTCTCCCATCCGAGTCATTGAACTTGGGTGCCGTAGCTCAGCCCCCTTCCTAAATGATGGTCGGGAAGGAGATCTAACACCAAGAATTGTTCGATCTCTTTACAGGCAGGCAGTGCACTGGCAGGAGTACATCGCCCTCATAGAGAAGATGCGTGCGCTGCTTCAGGCTAGCCCTGGGATGGAACCGGCAGCTGACACGTAATGCTAAAAACCTGGGTACAGAAGATTGCTTGCCTACAATGCCCTTGTGACAGAAATACAATGAATCTTGGTTGTAAATCTCCCTCCCGACATGTGAGGGTACTATGCGAGGACTGAGTTCTTTGGACGGGCTGGCTTGACAGTTCTTTCCCTGGGTCGGGAAGTCGGTCAGTGTGGAAAAAGGCGAGACTCTGTTGCAAGAATGTATTGACCTGGAAGGGAAACAATGGCCACGGAATGTAAAGGCAGCTGCAATCGTCTACCAAAGGGTCATGCATGACAGCACATAAGGGGGATGGAGAATCGTAATCTGTTCCTTCGTATTGGTTTGTAGTGGTCTCGAGCCAGAAGGACAGTAAAAAGTGTATTTAAATTGAAAACATGAGTGTTGTGTTTTTGTTTGTTTGTAAATGTCTTGTCTTGTCTTGTACGTTACGAGACAGTTAGGGGCCAGCAAGAAACCGGACAACACTGCACCTTTTGTCACGAATATAAACTGTATCACCCACCACGAGAACTAACTTCATGTCTAAATGTTTAAATGAACATATAAATTGTTGCAAATTCAGTCCATTAGGAACTCTGTTTATCACCCGTAGACGGACGGATTGGTGGAACATTTTAATCAGACGTTAAAACAGATGCTGAGGCGGTTGGTCAGCCAAGAGCAGAAACATTGCCAAACGAACTTAAACTGGCTCAGCATCGTCAGAAGCAACAGTACAACAAACAAGCTCAAATACGGACCTTTTGACCAGAAGACAAGGTACTGTTGCTACTTCCCACTTCGGAGTCTAAACTGTATGCTAAGTGGCAGGGACCATATGAGGCAAAAGGGGGATTGGTAAAGTAAATTATGAGATTATACAACCTGATCACCGAAATGAAACCCAAATTTACGTGTGGACTTTTGTAAGGTGAATGTCATCTCCAAGTTCGATGAGTATCCTATGCCCCGAGCAAATGAGCTCCTCAACCAACTTGGAAAAGTAAGGTTGATCTCAACTTTGGCCCTGACGAAGGGATACTGGCAAATTCCCCTCACTAAGAGCTCACAAGAGAAAACTGCTTTCTCAACCCCAGGTGCTTTCTCAACCCCAGATGCTTTCTCAACCCCAGATGGCCTGTTCCATTTCCAGACCACGCCATTTGGACTGCATGGAGCCCCGGCCATCTTTCAAAGATTGATGTACCAGGTCCTTGCACCCCATCAGAAGTATGCTGTCACGTATGCTGATGATGTGGTTAGTTTTAGCTCAACCTGGAAAGAGCAAATTATTAGACTTTTGGGCATCCTACAGTCTCTAAGGGAGATGGGGCTGACGGTTAATCTGGGTAAGTGTACCACTGTGAGATTTCGAAATATAACATGAAATACTGTACAGTACTACTATTATGGCTTGCCATAGACTTTTGTAATATCATTTTGTAGTTTCTTTGATTACATGATGTTAAATAATCAAAATGAGAAATATAATGGCTCACGTGATTAGAAAAAACTGCCCTGAAGTAGTTGCTCTGTGCATTAATGATTAGACAATTGCTTGCATCATCAGTGATGAAGGATCAGGTGACAAAAACGTGGAGCTCGGCGGTTTCGGATCAGATGATACAGACGCCACAGTTTGATTGATTATGCTTTTCTGTTATGCTACAATCTTTTTTTTTTTTTTAGACAGCTTGTAATACATTTTTTTTGTATTGAACATTTTAATGCTATAGCTACTTTGGAGGCTACTCTAATGTATTATTTTGTGTAGTTTTCACACTTGACTCTCCAAATTCTTACTTACAGAGATTATGTAAAGCCATTTATTCTAGTGGATCGAAAATGTCATGTGTTTATATATATATATTTTTTTAAATGTAGCGACTTTTATTCTAGCTTTTTTCACCTACAAATGTGGCTTTTCATGATATCCTTTTGCACTGCACACTGTAGCTTTAAAGTTTAATGTTTGTTTTGTGAAAAGATTTGAAATGACAAAACAGTGGACATACTGCAGCAACTTTTAATTGTATTTCACCAATCAACAAATATGTTAGCTGCACTTCTTGATTCTTTAGCGTGACTGTGTGTTGTGCTCTACCTTTGAATTTTAAGCATGCCTAATTGTAAACGTAATTTATCTACCTAATAATTAATATTAATAATGCTACATTTCTACATCAAGGGTTGACTTTTCCTGGTAGTTTACGCTCCTGGTGAACAGCAAACTGACATCAGCGTTACTCCAGTGGCACTGCACCAAGAACCTCTTCCTTACTGCACATCCTGCCATGAGCTCATCAGGGAGACATAGAGGAAATAGAAAACTTCATTCCCACAGCCCCTTGCACACCACTGCCAGGGTACTGTACACTACTGGCATGCAGTCACTGTATAGGTCTAAGTACTGCGCTCATTGTTATCTGAATCTTAGAATCAGCTCGGGAATAGGGAAATTGTGTATTCACATCTCAAGGAAATGACTGGGAATCCCACATGGACACTGTCAATTAATGTTTTTTTTTTTAATTCTGTGCTCTAAACTATTACGCACTGATATCCCAATTTATAATGGTGAACCAAAAATGGTACCAGTGAGTAATTGTAAAGATATCTGTTTAAAAATGACAGAGTCCTCATGGTAGGTTTTGTCAGAGTCCTCCCTTGTGGGGAGTTTTTTTTTTATCCAGCAAGCACATACACACAGCCCCCCCCCCCCCCCACCCCCCCACCCACCCACACACACACCCACACATACACATGCCCAAACGACATTGAAAACCCTTGCTTTTCAGACTTATTACGCCATTCATTTAAACAAATTCTCTAGAATTGAATAGTGAGCAAAATGTTCTCCCCCATTTATAAAAGGAGCAGTTGTCATTGTTTTTATTGCTACGTATTTATGACATAAAGGCATTTAATAAGTCATCCATAATCCTACACGGTTCAGCAGAATAACTTATCCTTATTTCCTAACGATAGTAGCATCACAAATTGTAACATTTATTTTCTCAAATTGCAGATATACCAAATGCACATTGCTACAGATGAACTATATATAAATATATAATTTAATGTATTTGGTTTTTTCAGATCAGCGCATTTCTTTTACTGTAGATTGGTGCTGTAAATGTACTTTTACAGTGACACAATCATTTATTTTTTGTATTTCTTAATTCACACCATCAGAGATGTGTTTATGTGTGAGACAGGCATTTCTAGTGGGTACTATAAAGGAACTATACTAAGTGTTAAAAAAAAAAAACCTCTTTCTGTGACATTGAAAAAACATATATGCATTATAAAGTATAGCATGGAGGGCTGAACAATTATCATAGTAAAACTATACATGCAGTGATGCACATCAAGGATATAAGGATGGTTTGATCAAACTGGGATTTTTATTTGTCAAGCTGGCTCATAGCTTTGTACCCCTCTGTATATCTGCAGTATCCTGTCATTGTGATTCAGAGAAACCTCGGCTCAGATCAGGTGTTGATAGATGAACAATACTCACTGATTGCGTTCAATCTCCATCACCAGCTCCCGGCCCTCAGCCCACACCGATAACTCTCCCCTGGCTGGGTGCTGCATCTGCGGGAGAAGGAGGAGAAGAAGCAATGGCAGTTCATATCTGCGGCACACGATAGGCTGGGCAACCACAAACCTGTTCCAGTACTGTTGCATCACATCACACTTATCAGATTCCAGCATGAAAAGGAACCGCATGTAAATCCCTGCTGTAGTTCATCGATGCTAGGACCCAAATAAAAATGTATGTTTAGAACAAGCCCGCTACAAGAAAGACCTTGATGCTGTAGTACCTGTCTCTGACAAATACAACATGCAGTATAGGGAGGCCCAGATGGTTTTTTACCATGCCTGTAACTATGCTAGAAAAAATTACCTTTATCATCCACTTCTAAACGCTACATTTCTGAAGTGTGTGATTTGAAAAATGGTCTCTCAGGTTGTGCAGGTATAATTTCTATCTCCTCTGAAACTCCGATTTTGTATCGAGATCCCACAGTTGCCACAGCTGCAATAGTTACATTTAAGCGTGATAATTAATGATCTATGCAGAAGCAACAATAGAAATTCACACATACACACAATAGGATATTAATCAGGTAATGAGATGTTCTGTAAATGTAGAGGTTCTGAGAACTTCAGGGAAAATATCTTGCCTAGGTCAGACTGAAATCAGACTGGACCAGAGCCCCCGGCATGTAATTCAACACCGTTGGAGGTTCCCTGCCCATGAGAGGCACGAGAGAATCAGGAATGAAAGTTCACCCTTGTAGAGAGGTTTGCGAGGGCCAGGGCTGAGGTCACAAAAGGGGCAACAAAGACAAAATTCTTATTGGTTCAGCCTGCCTATACTGAACCTTGCCTGTGCAGACTCAAGTTTCTAGCATGCCAGTCCATTAACATTCACTACATTCACACAATTCACCGCCCCCACAGCACTGCATTATTCTGAACAGCGTTTTAAACTTTATTTCATCCATTCATCTGATACTATCTTTTTTTTTTTTTTAAACTGCGTCAGATTTTTTTGTGACATTCTGTCCCGTCCTTGATGATCTGTTTGCAGCAGTACAGATGATTTGCTACAGTACGTAAATGGGCTTGCTCCCTTCATGTTTACCTCCTACGCCCCTAGTCGTTCCCTACCCCCTACCATTGCATTTCTTGTGAGTAAAAACCCTTCTGTTCACACTTCCATTTTCAAGGCAACCTCATGCAAATGTAGTTACTGGTTTGTGGATAAGAAGCATGGAAGTCATCAGTGAACAGGTCATCTACTGGACACAACACTATACATAATGTTGGCAGATACTGGTAGAGAACCACATCTAAATTAACCATATATTTCCTTGAGAATAAATTCCAAGTTGGTGATTTGTTCTCCTAATTAGGTATGACTAGATTCAACCTCTTGGGGATTCTGGAATGCTACACTAGTCAAATGTTCTTTCATTTACTTTTCTTGTCTTAAAAGTCTGAATTGCTTAATAATGCTGTCTGTACTTTCTGATCCCTTCTTTGTTTAAGTACAGCGCCTATAGAAAGTCTACACCCTCTTTCAAAATTTTTACCTTTTGTTGCCTTATAGCCTGGAATTAAAATGCATTAAAAATGTTTTTTTTTTTTTTCATTTATCTACACATCCTACCCCACAACTCCCCCCCCCCCTTGTAATAGCAATCGTAAATTAGCTCAGGTGTAACCAATCGCCTTCAAAATCGCACACCAAGTTAAGTGGCTTCCACCTGTGTAAAATTGTTGTGATTCACATGATTTCAGGATAAATTCAGCAGTTCCTGTAGATTCCCTCTGCTGGGTAGTGCAATTCAAAGCAAAGGCTCAACCATGAGCACCAAGGCACTTTCAAAACAACTCTAGAACAATGTTGTTGAAAGGCACAGATCAGGGGATGGGTATAAACTGGATGACCGAGCAAGAAGGAGACTGATCAGAGAGGCTACCAAGATGCCAATGGCAACTTTGCAAGAGGCAAAGTTTACAGGCTTTTATGGCCAAGACTGGTCAAACTGTGCATGTGACAACAATATCCCAAGCACTCCACAAATCTGGCCTGTATGGCAGGGTGTCAAGAAGGAAGCCATTACTCAAGTAATCCCACCTTGAATCCCATTTGAAGTATGCAAAACAACAAATCAGGAGATTCTGTAGCCATGTGGCAAAAAGTTTTGTGGTCTAACGAAACTAAAATGGAATTTTTTGGCCTAAATGCAAAGCGTTATGTTTGGCGCAAACCCAACACAGCGCATCAACCAAAAAACACCATCCCTACTGTGAAGTGTGCTGGTAGCAGCATCATGTTTGGGGATGTTTCTCATCAGGATGTCAGGATAGAAGGGAAAATGAAGGGAGAAAAGTACAGAGACGTCCTTGAGGAAAACCTGCTGCCCTCTGCAAGAAAGCTGAAACTGTTCACCTTTCAGCATGACAACTACCCAAATCACACAGCCAAAGCGACACTGGAGTGGCTAAAGAACAAAAAGGTAAATATCCTTGAGCCCCGACCTAAATCCAAAAATTTGTGGTATGAATTGAAGATTGCTGTCCATCAACGCTCCCCAAGGAACTTCACAGAGCTTGAACAGTTTTGTAAAGAAGAATGGTCCAATATTGACAAATCGAGGTGTGCAAAGTTGATAGAGACCTATCCCAACAGACTCACATCTGTAATTGCAGCCACAGGTGCGTCCACCAAGTATTAACTCAGGGGGGCGGAGACTTATCCAATTACGATCTTTCAGTTTTGTATTTTTTATATATCATTTTTTTCTCAAAAAAACTTTTTTCCCCTTAACAGTGTGGAGTATGGTGTATAGATAAGTGGAAAAAAATCCTCATTTAAATGCATGAAACTTTGAGGCACTGACACAACAAAATGTGAAAAAATTCAAGGGGGTGTAGACTTTCTATAGGCATTGTACTTCCTGGTACCAGTTTAAGGAACTGATAGAAAGTACTTCCCTTTTAAGAGAAAAAAAGTGTTAACGACAGAAAACAAATAAGCACTTGTCTTTTTAATCCCTTGTAATAGTGAAATACTACCAAGTGGTTGTGAACACAGATGCCATCTGAAGGGATCAGAGGGCTATAGTGTAGTAGTACTATGTGGGTGATCAATTCTATGTCACAGCTATTGCATAGTGCCAGGGGTGGAAATAGACGGTATCGCATCGCAATTTGCAAAGCGATACCATGATAAATGCGATGCACATGTATTTCACAGCTATTTCAGTTTATCTGCTTTGAAACACGTGTAAAATAAAGTACTGTAGATAATGCAGCAGTACTTTTTTTCTTTTCTTTTGGAAAATGTAGCGGTGCTTATGTCTGAAAGAGTAGGGTGCCAATGATTTAATAAAATTCAATAACACATGTTCGTGATCAGAGAATAAATGTTTTATTGATATGCGCTGCAACCAATCCCGCTTACCATGCTGCCAACGTGCTTTGGTGTCAGTTTAAAAGACGAGACGAGAGACACGCATCAAGGGTAAAAACAGAATTTTTTTTTTTTTTTTTTTTTTAAATACCAATTGAAGTTAAAAATGGCAAGCAGTAGCAATTGTCCTCAGGTTTGTACTATTAAAAATTGGATTTCAGAACTCGATGCCGGAAATTTATGGCTAAAGTACAGAAGCGCTGATGGTAAGCATGTTGACTCTATATACTGTCAACTTTGCACAAAATATGAAGGCAAATTAAGAGGCTGTCACAAAGACGGTCGGAGTGGGTGACGTCAGACCAGAAACAGGAAATAAACAACAAGAGAGGTGGAGTTTGGTGGAGCTGAGCGAATGGTCTCGCTCAGCATTTAATGAATGAACCGACAGACAGAAAATAAACGGTTGTAACAAACAAAAATACAGGACACGGCACATTCGCCAAAACAAGAGACAAACAAAATGGACTATACAGACAAACACAGTGAGCTGATTTAACGATTATTATTATTCTTATTATTCTTATTATTACCTCCGTCTCCAATCCCGTTCTCCACTCACCAAACACACAACCCCGAGTGAGTGAAAACATGCTGCTTTTATGCAGCTGTATCGAGACTCGACTGCTAATCAATCATTCAACTGGAGTCACGATACAACTGCACATGAATTAATAAAGTGCAACTCCCCGTGCTCACATATTACTTTTTACTTGCACGTGAAGTGCTGTGCAATCCTCGTGCCTAAATATAAATATATATTTTAAACACTCGTGTTACACAGACCTGTTTATATCCTGTGTACCGATGATTATACACCAACATTAAAACACAACACATGGCCTCAATGGCCACCTCCCCCCTTAAAATCCCAAAAGTCTCGCTCAAAGTCCTGGGCCAAGAACAGGGACTTTAAGGGGTTGATGGGAGGCAATGCTGCCAGTAGCCAGGCTGCTACTGGCCATGCTGTCAGCAGACGTGCTGACAGTGAGGCGAATCTCTCCTCCCGCTGTATCACTGGCAGCAGAAATGCTGCCAAAGGTGCGGCTGTCAGTCGATGACTCCTTCAGCCGGGGCAAGTCCAGCAGAGGAAAAGCTGCTGGGATTGGTGGTCTCCTGACCTCTCCTCCCTTTTTAGCCTGGAGCTCCCTCTGGGGGGACTCCAGCCCCCCGAACTCCTGAGCGAAATTTCTGCAGGGAAAGGCGGTCTCCTAACCTCTCCCCCCGTTTTCATAGCCGGCAGCTCCCTCTGGTGGGGCTCCGGCCACACTGACCCCTGCGGCCAAGCAGAGCTGACTGCGACCCCTGGCGAAGCAGTTCCAGTGACCCCAGGCGATGCGGAGCAGCTGGCAACTCCAGGCAATGCGGAGCAGGTTGGCAACCCCAGGCGATGCGAAGCAACAAGCAACCCCAGGCGATGCGGAGCAACAGGCAACCCCTGGCAATGTGGAACGGCTGACAACCCCAGGCGATGTGGAGCAACAAGCAACTCCAGGTGATGCGGAGCAACAGGAAACCCCAGGCAATGTGGAACGGCTGACAACCCCAGGCGATGCGGAGCAACAGGCAACCCCAGGCAATGTGGAACGGCTGACAACCCCAGGCGATGCGGAGCAACAGGCAACCCCAGGCGATGCGGAGCAACAGGAAACCCCAGACAATGCGGAGCAACAGGAAACCCCAGGCGATGCGGAGCAACAGGAAACCCCAGACGATGCGGAGCAACAGGAAACCCCAGGCGATGCGGAGCAACAGGCAACCCCAGGCAATGCGGAGCAACAGGAAACCCCAGACGATGCGGAGCAACAGGAAACCCCAGGCGATGCGGAGCAACAGGCAACCCCAGGCAATGCGGAGCAACAGGAAACCCCAGACGATGCGGAGCAACAGGAAACCCCAGGCGATGCGGAGCAACAGGCAACCCCAGGCAATGCGGAGCAACAGGAAACCCCAGACGATGTGGAGCAACAGGAAACCCCAGGCGATGCGGAGCAACAGGAAACCCCAGGCAATGCGGAGCAACAGGAAACCCCAGACGATGCGGAGCAACAGGAAACCCCAGGCGATGCAGAGCAACAGGAAACCCCAGACGATGTGGAGCAACAGGAAACCCCAGGCGATGCGGAGCAACAGGAAACCCCAGGCGATGCGGAGCAACAGGAAACCCCAGGCGATGCGGAGTAACAGGCAACCCCAGGCAATGTGGAACGGCTGACAACCCCAGGCGATGTGGTACTGCTGGCATCCTTGGGCGAAGCGAGGCAGGAATTCTTGGGCGAAGCGAGGCAGGGAGTCAGAACCACTGCGGCCGGGCGGTTCTTCCCCGTGCTTCCCTCAGCAGTCTATGCAAGGGCTGCTGAGGACCGCCAGCATCTAGTACTGTTCCTTCTGGTGCAGAGAGAGGCAGCTCCTGCTCCTCTCTACCTGAGGTTGATGGAAGCAGAGGCAGCTCTAGCTCCTATCCTCGTGATGGTGGGGGAAGTGATACCAGCAGGCATTCATCCTCTGCTGGTGGGGGAAGTGGCAACTCCTGCCAGTGAAGGTGGCGGAGTCCGAGGCAGCTCCTGCAGTTCTGCTCTTGCCGATGGAGGTGGTGGAGATGGTAGTCTCCTTGCGGCGGAGGTGGAAGCGGCATGTAGTCTATCATTATTACAGGGGACTGGTGCGGCTCTCCCTCACTTGCAGGGGACTGGTGCTGCTGTCCCTCACTTGCAGGGGAAGGTGATGGAGGCAGAGGAAGCACCTGCTCCTCCCCTCTAGGTGGTGACGGTACGGGAAATGATACCAGCAGGCACTCACCCTCTGCTGGTGGAGATGGGAACAGCTCCCTCTTGGGCTTTGGATCCCCGCAGTCCCCCCATCTGGGTACATTTTAAAAACTCATGTTACACAGACCCGTTTATATCCCGTGTACCGATGACTATACACCAACATTAAAACACAACACATAACACAAAATATACACAGGGGCGGGCACTTTGCCACAGGGGCTTACAGAATTTTAACAATTCTTTTATTAGAGGAATCCAAGGAAGTGCTCTAAAAAAGGACAACATCTTAAACAACTCTAAATCGGACTGCCATATTCGGGCAGTGAACTTAGAGAATAAGCCATAGTCTGCCGAAGAGATATTTATCCATTAAGCCGTACCTGGAGTACCGGAGAGCTGCAGGACTGGCAGCGGTTTCTCATTTGATTGACTTAGTTTACACGCTTGCAAAAGAAGAACTTCCCTTTTTAAAATTTGAAAAATGTGTGGATTTAGAAAAGAAACATGGTGTGGATATGGGAACAGAGAAGGGTGCAAAACATTTACCCAGACAACTGGTGAGGTTCTGGAGCAAAATCTTGTAGACAAACTAAAAGAAACAGACTTTTTCTGTCTGCTGCTTGATGGAGCAACAGATGCTGGAAACACGGAGAAGGAGTTGTTTTTTGTGAAGTATATAGCATTGGATGGGTGTGTGAAAACCAGGTTATTGGGGTATGTTTACTTTAAAAAAAATTACAATATTGAATTATGTATTGCAATGTAGTCTATTATAAGAGGGATTGTGTAATATTTAAGTTTAATAATTAAGTACTGTATGATGCGACTGATTAGACTTCCTATACTGCTTCACAGACTTCACAGAAAATCTGCAACTGCGGAAGATTTACACACGGCAGTTCTCGAAACATTTAGAGAATTAGGATTACAGGGGCAGGTGGAGAACAAGTTAGTTGGTTTGTGCGCTGACGGTGCGGCGGTAAATCTGGGTGTGAAGAAAGGTCTCGCAGCTCGTCTAAGAGAGGAGAATCCGTGGCTTGTAGCAATTCATTGTCTTAATTATCGGTATGTGTTTTTCAGACAAGACAGATCAGATAGTATAAATGTTGGTATTCAGAAACTCTTCACAGCCGTTTTAATTTGTGTTTTACAGACTACAGCTTGCTGTTAAAGATGCACTAAAGGAAACATACTTTGATGAAGTGATCGACGTTTTGACAGACCTCTTCTATCTGTACCAGAGGAGCCCCAAAAAACTGAGAGTGCTGAAAGAATTAGCTGACATTTTAGAAACAGATGTTGAAAAACCCAGCCGTGTTGATGGTACACGATGGCTGGAACATAAATGCAGAGCAACTGAAATTCTGTCGCGGTCTTACAGTGTCATAGTGCAGCACTTTGAAAAAAAATAGCTGAAACTGGAAGTAGAGAGGAAAGTTCAAAATCCAAAGGGATTTTGAATACATTAATAACTGCAAAGTTTATTTTGCATTTAATGTTCTTTGATGAAATTCTCCCTCCACTAAGCCAGGTTATGTCTAAATTTACAAAGTGACAATGCTGATTTTACATACGTTTTTTCCTGTGTTGAAGCAACGCTTGCACAACTACGTTTGCTGTTGGAAAATGTGAGAGATGAAAATAGAGAGTTGGAATTCAAAGCAGTTACTCTTAGAGATGTCAGAAGGGGTACTGAATTCTTTAAATTGCACAAGGACGTGTATGTAGACGAAATAAAAAAATGTATCACAGACAGATTTGACGAATTACTGAAAACTAAACATCCAGTTCTGAGCTGCTTGAAGTTGTTGGACCTGTCAGCATAGCCTAGTAATGCACAGCAATTGCAAGTGTTTGTTAATGAGGAGCTGAGCACTTTACTTGATCAGTGTGCAGAACTTTTAGGTGTGCATGTAAATGCTAAGGAAGTAATTTGTGAATGGAACGAACTTAAACAATTCAGGCTTAGGGGTCTAGGACTTCTAGACAAAGGTGAATTCAAGAAGCTGCTTGATGAGATTTTGGGATCAATAAGCTACTAACAACCAAACGAGCAAGATGGGCCGAATGGCCTCCTCTCGTTTGTAAACTTTCTTATGTTCTTATGTAATTCTGGAGGAGGGTGATTGGCATGTATAAAACACATTTTCCAAATTTAAAATTTGTTCTGCAAGTGCTTCTAGTGATCCCAATGACCAATGCCCCATTACAGCGATCATTTTCAGTCATGCAGTGTGTTAAAACTGACCGGAGAAACAGGCTAGGGGAAAAGATACTGGAACATCTGCTCAGAATCAAATTGAAAGGTCCAGACCCTAAAGAGTTTGATCCCACTCCAGTCACCGAGAGATTTTCTGCACTCTCAGTTAGGCGACCTTCTGCAAAGACTTCTGGGTCTCAAAAAAACCCTCAAAAGAGACCACCAACAGAGGTTTTACACTTTGATAGTTCAGATGACTAAGAAGCTACTAGTCTAAATACAAATTTACCTGGAAAGAGTTTCAACTTAAAATTAAGTTCAGCTTAGTTAAAAAGAGTTGAGTTGTTTAAAAAAAGAACACAAGTAACAAATGAAACAATTCAAATAAATGTTTGACAATTTAAAACACATTTTAAAGTGTCATCATTGAGTCTGTTGCTATTACAATAAGCAGGGATGGAAATAAGACTCCCGTTGCATAGCAGTCGGACCTATTTTGGGTTTTCTGACCTGCAGACTCCTGTTTTTTTTTTTTTTCCAGCTTCAGTTGGGACTGCAGTTAGTAAAACCTTACATGGACCAAACTGCTATGCATTAGGAGTCTTATTTCAAGCCTTGCAATGAATAAACAACGTAATGAAAACATAAAATAAAAATACATAATTGCTACACAAATCCCAAGTTTTGCTACTCAAATTATATTTTGAGTCGCAGAATTGCTATACAAACAAAAAAGTTATTTCCATCCCTGCATAGTGCAATTAGAAAGCATTTATTACATTGTTTCTAGGATTTCTAAATTCATCACCACTGACCCTTCATCATTTTACAGTTTTCTAGAGCTTTTCCTGTAGTTATACTATGCATTTACCATAGTTTACCATGGATTGCCATGTTATTTTTAATATGATTTACCATCTCTCTCTGGGCTTTATAATGTTTTACCTATGCTATGCTTTATTACATTTTGATATGCTTCACTGTGGTAAACTTTAATAAGGGGGCTGCAGTTTTTGAATGACAGTGTTAGTTCTAGTCATATGACATCACAGGAAAGCAGTGTAATAAATAGAATTGCAGCTGTGATGAAGAAGAGCTGGGGACCAGCTGGAACAACTCAAATTAAACAAGATTTACACTGACAGAAACATGGTGGGGGCAGGGCTATACCATTAAACTTGCTTGGCATTATACTTGAGCAACAACAAAGTGAAATAAAAATACAATACTGTGGTATATCGTGCAAACTAAATTTATGAATAGAGCCCTTGGTTTAAACAGGTTTAGATATTATTTTCAAATGCGTTCTACATACAGTGAAGTATTGATTAGGTTAAGAGGTCAAGCACCCTTGGGGGACTAAGCCAAGACAGCAGGGTCAAACCATGTTCCTTTTCTACTGGTACTTCACAGAAGAAGGTTGACCTTCTGTATACAGTCCATATAGAGTTACTATATGACTCCATCTGGAAGTTTTGTGTGCAGCCATGTTGAGAAGGTCTTGTGATTCATGTAGTGGGTTGTGTCTGGAGCGCTGCTTGAAGCAGTCATTTTGAGAAGGTCTTGAGCAGGTCTAATATATTAGGCTGTGTTTAGAAGTTTGGATAGTCATAACTTTGAAACATGGAGCAGTACATAAAACAGAAGGATATAAAAGTACAATTGCTATCACATCCTCTAAGTAAAGTTCTCCAATTTGGTATCCTAAAATCAAAGACTGCATCTCTAGGAAGTCCGGTTTCTTTTCTCTGCCTGTTTTTGGTTGATCACTATTAAGCTAATGGTTTTAATGTTTTATTTCATGTGGGTTCCTTGAAATTATTATAATTTTTTAAGTAATAATAATGTGTTTTTATCATTTGATGATGACTTTCGGTCTTGAAATTAGGGTTGTGACTTGGATTTAAGGGTTGTGAATGTTCACTTCATTTGAACTGTTTTCACGATTCCCTGGAATATCAGTCAGAGGTTCATCAGATATAAAGGAGTGGATTCTGTGGTAAAATCTGATATGCAGTCTTCTTCAGCTGGCCAGTTCACTGCTGCTCTGCTGCAGTGGGAGAGAGGAGCACATGCCTTTCCAGTACACACTGACCTGCAGAGCTTTGGTAAATTGGAACATGGTTCTCCAGTGGCTCACCTAGTAAAAGTACTGAGCTCAATGGTTAGAATCCTGGTCACATTGAGTTGTGCTACATTGGCATTTGTGCTCCATTAGGTTAGTTAGGAACATCAACTGGGGTTGGTTACCTTCACCACAGAACCTTCAGATTGATAGATATGAAAGGACGCTCGAGCATTCCTCAGATAGGCATTCCCAATTGGGAAGAAATCAGGAGGATGTATTGCATTTAATGAACCCATTTATGTTGGGGTTACCGCTGGTAAAATAAGACACGTGTGACTCAATCCTAAATCACTGTTTCCTACTGTTTTAAAGATGCTGACATATCTTAACAAAGTTCCCATTGTTGATCTACATGTTGTGACAGCTATCAGAAATAAGATAAACAAAGACAAGCAGTGGTGACTAGACCCCCAGATCTGCAAGCACCTTACAGTGACTATATAAAATTAACAAAATCACATAAAAACACTCAACAGCACATGAAGCCATTTACTCTTTAACACAAGTGAGGCTGACAGTTGTCCTATGGACATGCTACATTTTCAGTCATTTTTCAGTTTCCCATGCCTTTACCATGGATGTCAAGTCTCAAGGTTTACCCGTGAAACTCATGGTTTTTCACCATTTTCAGAATCTCACTACCGTGCAATGGATTCTCAAGTTTGTGCATAAGTTTGTTTTGTTTGCGAGGCTGCGAAACCCTTACCCAATACAACTGTCCAAGAGCATTATTTCATTTTGGGGGGGGCTGCTACGCAAACTCCCCTCCTTACTCCAAAGAGTACTAAGTGTTTGTCTGCGCGAGCCCTCAGTGTTTCTGTACACAACACGTCATTACTTGGACAGAATCGAAGGAGAGGCTGCCAGACTGTGACTGTCTCGTTCACACAGAAATTACCACAGAAATAAAAGTGAAATGGACATTAATGAGAATTTAATTAATAAGGTAGAAAAATATAATGTTCATTTTGATGCCAGTGTCAGTGGTTATAAAGACAATAAAAAGATAGACGCCACATGGTAAGAAATAACAGAACAATTGGAACCTGACGGTATGTCTATCTCTTTTTATTTCACCTTAATTTTAGTCAAAGTGATGGGGAGCACCACACACTGGTTTCGTATTTCTGTAAAATGACGCTTCTTTGTTTTAATAATGTTGACCAATAATAATAATCACATTCACATACTCACTAAAGATGTTATTAAAACTGAAAATAAAAAAAAAAACTATGTTAAATAATTATATTTATAATTATAATTTTCTCATTATTCACAGATCACATATAAACATTCACTGTTAAATTTCATTTTTTTATTGTGTGACTATTTCTTTGTTTTAATTTTGTCTCCACAAAAAGAGCAAAAGTAGACACAATTTTCTTCTCATGACTACCTACAGTTTTTTTTTTTTTTTTTTTTTATGTACTTGCGCTGTATTCGTGTTGTTTGCTTTGTACCTGGTGTGTATAGCCCATAAGTCTAGGTCAGTGGCAAAGCTGTCAGCCATGTGAAAAAATCTTGATCTGTCAGGCCCCACCCCCCCCAAAAAAAAACAAACAAAATCTAGTAGTCTCACTCAGCAGGGGTCTCCTCACTGGTATAAAGACTTAGGGGTTGACATGTCTGCTTTACTGTAATAGATTTTACCATGCTTCAAAAAACTTTGTGCCGACGCCTTGCTTGCCTAAGCCTTCCCAGATCTTACTACGCTTTACTAGTCTTTCAATATGGTACACCACAGACAATTGTGAAAAAGGGGGTGGATAAATACTACACACTGCTTTACACTATTTATTTTTTTTGTCAGCTACTCCAGAAGTTTTTATACTAGACCTCTTGAGTATCTTTTGTTTCTCAGTTCTGGCTCGGCTGACCTCCCAAGTGTGTATATTATACTTTAAATAAACATGGCTCCTTTTGAGAAACAGTCAGGAGTCAGACTGAATTCCTAGTCATCTGATAGAAGACAGACTCCAAGCAGTTTGGCTGCCAAAAACAATGTAAAAACTTGAACTCAGAAACCAGAGTTATCATCATTTCAGTATGAGCTGTAAGATGTGAACATTTAAATCTAAGTAAAAGGTACAGAGCAATCTTAAAGAGACAGTTGCAGTATTTATAAGCTCAAAACTTCAAGTTAAAGTAACGTACCATACATTATATTCTGCTTTCTTACAATCAGTTGAAGAGGTATAAAAAGTTGCTATCTTATGAGTTCATGGTACATGTATTGGGCCTGTAGATATTCCAGAAGAAATGTATGTTTGCCCTGTTTCTAGAACTAATAGATCCAAAAACAAGTCAGGTATAAAGGATCCCAGTGATTCAGCATCTACAATGTGGCTTGGTAACACATCCCATACCACACCACTGTCTAAAAAAGGGGCTCCTGACTTCTGTTTCAATTTCAATTCCAACTGTGCCCTGTAGTCTTGGTTTCTGGATCGAGGCAAAAGCTGATCTCTCTCTCTCTCTCTCTCTCTCTCTCTCTCTCTCTCTCTCTCTCTCTCTCTCTCTCTCTCTCTCTCTCTCTCCCTCCCTCCCTCCTCACCCAGGCGTTGCCGTTGCACTCCCAGTTGTATTTCTACCCTACATCTCCCCAAATTCCACCTTAATGCAGACAGTCCCCTTGATGGGGAGAACATAATGATCACAGTGCTAGCTGCTGTTCACACAAAGCTCTCACAGCCCTCCTAACAGATAGAAAAAATACCACCACTTACAGTTATTAACCAGGACACAGAAGAAGGCACTAACTGAAATGTCTGCTTGACCTATTCTTTAAACTTAGTCTTCTGAATTTTGACATCATGGAGGAATAATTGAATAAACAACAGATGGCCAAAATACCTATTTTATTATAAAACTGAAATGTCACTTTCGTAAAATCACTGCACCTTACTTAAAATTGATGAAGGCATGATTCAAACCCAGATGGAAAGGAGAAGCTGTGTCCTTTTTAAAATAAACAACACTGCAATGCACAACCACTTCAACAAAGCTGTCTGAGGAGCACAATTAAGGCACATAGTTATAAAAGATTATTAGAATAATTTCAAAAGCATTTTGTTTCACTAAAATAAAATTGAACCATTCTATCGCAAAGGTAACACTGCAACATTTCTATTTATTTTAAGTTGTTTTCTTAACTAGTTATGAAACATTAACACTTTAATGCCCAAAGTGTGTTATAATGTCAAATAAAGTATCAAACTACACTTTGTGTTAGATATAAACTTACACACAACAGCTAGCTATGTTGTAAATGCTGTGTTGGATAAGCAGACAACCAATCAGGAAGCTCTGTATCTCTCACGTTAAAAAGCAGAATACAAAGTTGAAAGCATCCAGCTCACACATCTAAGTCATCACTCAGAAGTGAATCTCAACTCACTTTATCTACTTCCAAAGAGACTTTGTTAGTTCTGTTCCAGCACTGCCACAGCTGCCAAGTCTGAATTCTCCCCAAACGGGAATTTTTCCACCTGGAAGTCACAATGTTGTACGTCAAAGTTTGTCTCAGATTTTTTGCTTAGGTATTAGATTAAATACCATGTTGTCAACTGGCCACACCAGGATTCGAACCATGCTTGCACGACTCACCCTGCACTTAGCTTAATGGGCCTTACAAGTTGATTTTAAGTACTAATAAACTGCTGTGCAAGTAAAGGGATATTGACTTGTTACATGTACAAACTAGTGACCCTAAACTGATGTAGCAATGTACTGCATTTTGTTTTGCAGTTATTCTGCATTCTTTAGTCCAAATTGACTGTACTTTAACTGAAGCTGAGATTCATACAGACAGTGAAACATCTGCCTGTGGCCTCTGTGCATTAACACTTAATTAAATACATGCAAAACATCTTGATGTGCAATTTTATTATATTATTATATAAACATCTTGATGTGCAATTTTTATATTATTATAAAAGAAAGCGCTGTATGCATTTTGACTGTGTGGTGTCAGATTCTTCATGATTAAAATAAAACCCTTTCAGTGATGCCAAGCTAAGCCTTGCTTGGCACTGCACATTTGTCAGAAGACAGCAGGCTGGAACCCATCGACTTCCTGACCAGTGTGCTTCAACTAGTTTAAATAAAATCATACTGAGAGTCAATGACAAGCTTTCACGTTAACATACTCCATTCAATACCCCCTCTGTATTTAACAGCGCGCTAACAGAAATCCATTGCACTGCGTGTTCTTTTATACATGACAGGACCAGCTTAAATCATAGGATTGTGAACAGGAGAAGTGGATCCAGAAAGAAATCAAAACTAATGGTTTTGTTTATGCCAAATACATTCATCGAGACAAAGGATTATATGCAGGATTATATTCGTCAGTGCGTTTTTGCTTTCTTTGTAATATTATTCCCACTAAACGCATCAATATTTAGTACTGTACAATAAATAGAGCATATACCACTCATAAAATTCTGTAGTTGTTTCACAAATGAGGGTAACCAAATAGACAAAGAGCCACCGAAGGGATAAAATAACCACAACATGTTGAACGTTCAGACTATTCTGTTTATATAAGTACAATTTATGGAAAAGAAAGCTGAATTCATACAATAACTTTCCTTAGATCAAGCTATGCAATATGGAATTTAATGATGTTGGATCTGAATGACGTTACAGTATATTCCAAAATACAGTATAAATGTAATATATAAAAAGAGGATTAGGAAATTGCAGAGGCTATACAATAAAGGCGTTATATCAAAAGAGTTTTAAAAATATATGCAGCCACATAATGCAAGAACAAGCCTAGCAAGAGCAAATCCTAAAATGCACAAAGAAAATCACCCTATGCGAATGATTGTCAGCACGATTGATAATCCACACACATAATAGCTGAAATAGAGGAAAAACAACTTAGGTCACACGCTGAGAAATTACCAAGCTATGTTAAGGACACAACACAATTTTTAAAAAGACTTGAATCACTAAAGCACAACCTTCCAGAGAATACTATTTTATTTTGCATGGATGTAAAATCTTTATACCCAAGTGGTCCTCATAAAGACACTTTAGAAGTTTGTGAAAAAGCACTAGATGATAGACTACCAACAGCAGAAGTGCTAAACATGATCAACGTAGTTTTAGAAAACAGTTATTTTACATTTGTTGATAAGAATTACGAACTGCCATCATGGTACAGCAATAGGAATAAGAATACAAAGAATATGCTCAAAAGAAAGTGACTATGTACAACTTGAGAAAGATATGTACAACATATCGAAATGTTTGGCAGCAGGCTCTTTGAGCTAAAATATATATCAGGGGTGTAGCTCACACTGAGCCAGCCGCCTCGGTAAAAATCAGCTAGGTACATTTATTTAAAATAATGTGCCCACTTACATTTTTAATATAATCTTGCATATAATCAACATGTTTTCATATTATTATTATTATTATTATTATTATTATTATTTATTTATTTGCCATTTCTTCGTAACATTATTGTAATCTTAGGCTGTATATAAATTTGACAGCCAGGGTATTGAAACTTCTCGCCAAACAGTTCGCTTTTCGTTCTCATTGGTCAGTTTCCCTAGTTACGCCGCGTGTAGCTCCAGAATTGGATCAAAAATCTGTTTATGATCCGACTCCAGTGAATTTGGACCCGATCCCATTTTTTTTTCTCGTTAGTGCAACCAGACCCTGTAGCAGCAGGTAGTCCCGTATATTATTTAGTGGATGGCTCAGTACTGTACATAGTCAAAGATGAAACGATGAAACTAATCTGTAACGCATTTCTTTCAGAAGAAGCCAACTCTGGGTAAGCATGTTTAGTGATTGTATTTGTTATATTAATATTGTTTTTCTGCTGACAGTCCTGTGTAATGTCATGTATAGCTGCAATATGTTTTAATAAATCTGTGTTTTTCTTGCACAATGGCAACGCCTCCTCTCTCCCGATATAACGATTCATAGCTGTAGTACTTTTCATGTATTTGATGCCATGGGCTGGAAGAATTAGACGTAATTCTTTTTATAAATTCACTGTTTGGCAACTGAAATAACTGGATACTGAAATAAACTGCATATTTATGTGCTGATGATTATATATGATGAGTTTACTGGTTATTGAGTCGACGAGATTCTCAATAGACTGGGAATGGCTAGGTTTATCTCCACTCTGGACCTGACGAAGGGATACTGGCAGATCCAATTAAACTGCAGTTCTAGAGAGAAAAACACATTTTCAATACCAGAAGGGCTGTTCCATTTTACAAAACGCCTTTTGGGCTTCATGGTGCACCTGCTGCCTTTCAGAGACTGATGGACCAGGTTTTACACCCACATTGTGAAGGGCATTTGTCTAGGATTACGGCCGTCCTTCAGTCTCTAAGGGTAGCCTGGCTGACAGCTAACTTGAGAAAATGTGTGTTTGCGCAATATTTGGGATTTATAATAGGCAACGGAAGGGTGAAACCCGTTGTCACCAAGGTCCAGGCTTTGGTGGACATGGCAATCCCCAAAACCAAGGCTCAGGTGAGGTCTCTACTGGGGTTTGCCGGTTAATACCGAAGATTCATCCCAGAGTATGCCACAGTGGTCAATCCCTTAGTTGACCTCACCAAAAAAAGCACACCAAAATTCAATTAAGTAGTCAGTAGAACGTCAGCGTGCATTTGATACTGTTAAGTAGAGACTCTAGCAGGCTCATCACATACACTAAGAGATTCATCCTCCACACCGATGAGTTGATGTTGGTTTGGGTGCAGTCTTGTCCCAACGGTAGACGGGGTAGAACACCACGTCCTGTACCTCTGTAAAAAGATACTCCCTTGGGAGCGCAACTGCTCACTGGTCGAAAAGGAGTGTTTGGCCATTAAATGGGCTACTCACTCTTTACGATAATACTTGCCGAGTCATTCATTTCATCTCATCACTGACCACACCCCACTCAAGTGGTTAAGCACAATGAAGGACAGCAATGTCTGGATAACTCGGTGGTATCTGGCATTGCAGCCCTTCATGTACCATATGGTACACCGTGCCGGGAAAGACCACCAAAATGCGTGTTCTTTTTTCCTGGGAGGGGAGAGTAATGGGAAAAGCAGATTTCGCCGAGTATTCCTTCAGCTCCACTCTGCGCTGTGGGATATGTGACAGAGCTTGAATGATTCTTGGTGTTAAATCTCCCTCCCGACCTGCGAGGGCACTGTGTGAAGAGAACAAAGGGAACAGAATACCCTGGACTAAATGGCATGACTGTTTATTCCCAGGGTTAGGTGGAAGTCAGCCATCTAGAAAGGGGGCAGAGCTACGGTACACAAAACCAATTACATGGACAGGAAACGGCATTGTTATCCGCAGATCGGAGGAGCGGATGCACTCGTTGAACAAGGGGTCATGGGTGACGTTATAAAAAGGGGACGTAGTGATGTGATTTGTTCCTTTGTGAATGATAAAGTTAAATGACCAGAAGGAGAACCTGTGCTATGAAGCGTTAGTGTTTTGTTTGTTTTTGTTTGTCGTTAATAATACTGTTTGTAATTATGTGGATGGCTACCATGATCCGGAGCTGTCGCCAAAGGCCAGCACTAAACCCGGATCAACAGCACTGCACTTTTGTTGTCACTAAAGAACTGTATTCACCACATGTATTAGAGTAAGCACTGTGGACTGGTGTTTGTGGTTGTGTATGTATTACATGTGGGTGAACTAAAAACTGGACTGTTATTTCTTTGGGACCAACCCGCGGATTACAAATAAGCAATACACGCCGCTGTATTGCTTCAATACCATTGTTATTATTTACTGCTGTTTTGGCATTAGGCCATTGGATTTGGCCACATTTGGTTATCAAACAAACAAAAAAAAGCCTTGCATGTTTTTTGCCCTGCCAACTGTGAAACAAAAAATTCTCTGACAGCATAGAGAAAATCCGTGTTTTCACAGCAAACAGATTCCCAGGGTCCCTGTTCATGATGAGAAATAGTGTACCTGAGTGCATCCTTTTAATACGTTTGATTGCTCACTCAACAGTGTGGGTAAAAATAAACTGAATGGCCTTGCCCTGCTATATGTCCATAGAGATATGTCCCAGGAGAAAGTGTTACAGCGTTTCCATAGATCAGGCCATAGCAGGATCGGCAAACTCTATTTAAAATAAAGCCTTCTAAATAAGTGTTTTTAACCATGGCATCATACAGTCTCGACAGTTCGATCAGTATTAGCACCAGTATCAGCAATCTTACCAGTCCCAGCAGTAACAGCACCAGTCTTACCAGTCTCAGCAGTAGCAGCACCAGCCCCAGCTGTGGCAGCACCAATCTTACCAGTTCCAGCAGTGTCAGCACCAGTCTTACCAGTCTCAGCAGTAGCAGCACCAGCCCCAGCTGTGGCAGCACCAGTCTTACCAGTTCCAGCAGTGTCAGCACCAATCTTACCAGTCCCAGCAGTGGCAGCACCAGTCTTTCCAGTCCCAGGATTAGCAGCACCAGTCCCAGCAGTGGCAGCACCAGTGTTACCAGTCCCAGCTTTAGCAGCACCAGCCCCAGCTGTGGCAGCACCAGTCTTACCAGTTCCAGCAGTGTCAGCACCAATCTTACCAGTTCCAGCAGTGTCAGCATCAGTCTTACCAGTCCCAGCAGTAGCAGCACCAGTCCCAGCAGTGGCAGCACCAGTGTTACCAGTCCCAGCTTTAGCAGCACCAGCCCCAGCTGTGGCAGCACCAGTCTTACCAGTTCCAGCAGTGTCAGCACCAATCTTACCAGTCCCAGCAGTGGCAGCACCAGTCTTTCCAGTCCCAGGATTAGCAGCACCAGTCCCAGCAGTGGCAGCACCAGTCTTACCAGTTCCAGCAGTGACAGCACCAGTCTTACCAGTTCCAGCAGAGTCAGCACCAGTCTTACCAGTTCAAGCAGTGTCAGCACCAGTCTTACCAGTCCCAGCAGTAACAGCACCAGTCCCAGCAGTAGCAGCACTACTCTCAGCAGTGTCAGTACCAGTTCCAGCAGTAGCAGCACCAGTGTTACCAGTTCCAGTTGTAGCATCAGTGTCACCAGTCTCAGCATTAACTTCAGTAGCAGTGAACCAAAAGCATGTCTCAATGAAGGTATAACCCATCTACTTATTCATATTTATAAGTTATATTCTTCTTGTCCTTTTAATATCACATATTTCTAACAGTGTGAATAGGGTAATTTTAGGTTGGTTTTTGATGGGAGATTTGAAAAAAAAATATGTGCCATGAAATTTCAAACATCATCCAAGGTGGGTCACTGGGTAACAACAGTTAGGCTTATATTGCTTTGCAGTTTGCAATAATAGTCTCCAGGCTTCCTGAACAGGACATGCAGGGTTTTGGGGTTTTTTTTAGACAAAAATTAGATTCTATTCCTAATCTATTTGTAAGCGAGAAGTTCCTGTTTAAGTGTATTTATATGGAACAACAATATGTAGGCCTACTGTAGTACAAATATGGCACTGAAACACGTGTATTTTAAATGTTACAGTGTTAAAAAATAAACATGAGAAACATGAAATACATAAACATAGCATTGTTCACGCACATGTAAAACAAAAAAGGGGAGTAGGCTTAAATAGTACTACGCAACAATGTACTGCAAGTGTCCTTACAATGAGTAAAGCAAACCTAAAATATATGTGTTGTACTTACAGTCAATGCTAAAGAACATAATTTTAAAATAAGAAATTGTCCAAGACAAGGTTTCAAGGCTAAACTTTTTATTTGTTTTAGCCTTAATAATCGTTTTAACAAAGCTGCTGTCAGCCACAGCTTACACTTCTACAAGTCAGCTTTCTCTTCTCTCTAGCTCTTTCTCTCTCTAGTTCTTTCTCTGTCTAGCTCTTTCTCTTCTCTCGAGCTCTTTCTCTCTCTAGTTCTTTCTCTCTCTAGCTCTCCTCTCTAGCTCTTTCTCTCTCTAGTTCTTTCTCTCTTCACTATGTTCTTTCTCTCTCTAGCTCTTTCTCTCTTCACTATGTTCTCCTTTTCTCAGTCTGAGCCCAGGATCCAGCTCTCAGCTCCTTTTACAGGAAGTTGGAGGGAGGCGGTGCCCATTCCAACCAATCCATAATGGACACCTCACACTGTGGAAGGTTCCAGAATGACAGTTGTATGGAAATCCCTAAGCCCAGGTGCCTCAGTCTGGGGATCGGAACACTCTAGATGTAAGGGGGTGGGTACCCAGTCTGACCGTGGGTAACCTCGCTGGATGGAAAAGTACAGGCTGAGTTCTCCCGTTCACTCCAGCGTGCTGACTACGCCCAGACCCGCGGGGTGCGCTCTTCCGGGTTGTTAACAAGCAGTCACCACGCTGGCCCCGCCCATCTCACCAGCCCACCTCGGTATATATCAGACTTGTCACGTATGTCCGAATGTCGAGTTTCATTAAACTAGTAGTAGTGGGGAACAGTTTACCTAACAGACATTGTCTGACATCCCTCAGGAAAAATGCACAAATAATAAAAAATACTAATACAAAAAAAAAAAATGATTTCGATTTATTTATCGCATGCCATTTTCAGCTTGTCTTTCTCTATCTTTTCTTTTGGAATACTGTTTGAATGCACCTGAAGTTTATTCATAAGCTTCAAGTTTGTGGACGTTGTTTTTCACCGTGATAGAAGCCGGGATCTGGCCTATAGAGCCTGTACGGGCCGGTATTGCGTACCGGTAAAACATTTTGTCAGGTCATTTTATATTTTGACTTATCAAAACGATTGTTTAGGCTACATAATTTTGTCTTTGTATTTGAAGTCCTTTCCTGCCTTCCAGCTTCTTCTTGGTTGTCCGTTTACTATTGATGTTTAAGCAAATTCACTCATGGTCACATAGGTTCCATTCATGTGACTTAGGATGACAGAGGGGTGATCCCCATGGTAACCGTCACTCCTGTAGCGAGCAACGCTGACTGCGAAAGGTGGTTCAGCATATCTGTCAACACTGAGTTTTCAAAATAAGGGAGCTTTTGTAAACTAAAATCTAGTCTGAATTGAGGTGAATACCTACATAAGACAAAGGCATACAACTATTTCACTTCTTCACTTGGTAGAATGATAGACTGTGGAATGCTGTTCTTTCTTATTGCTTTTAAAAAGAAAACATATCAACAGTTAGACATTACTGTAACTGTATATATACTGTGTTCTTAAATAGTACATTTAGTACTATTTTTAATATTTGTTTTGCAAAACAGAAACGTTATGTTTCACTTTCATTGCATGTGTACTTTTCTTAAGTCTGTAATACAATGATGCATTTACGAGATTGTGCTTAATTTCACTCCAGATAATGTATTTTTATCTTTTCTCTTTTACACAAAACATATTATATTTCTGTATGTCCCCTTTGTGTAGGTTCATAATGGAATAAAAATAAATAAAGTTCACACAGACAGATTTCTAGGTTAATGCTGCGTAGCGTACTGTTAATGTGTTTTTCCCTCATCCATAATAAATGGATGAGGGAAAATGGTGTGGTATTAAGATATGCTATCATTCTTATTTTGCTATCAATCACTCCTTCTGTCATATCAGTCTGATATATCTGCCTGTTTGATGGTAGGCAATTTTCGATTTGAGATTTTGGTGGCTAGTTTTACACTGAATTTGCCAGGTGAATTCATTGACACTGCTTGCTTACTGTGATGGTGTGTGCTGGGAAAGAGTGGTGATTAGAAGAAAACAGTGGTGACATATCGCTTGAAAAACCGGTGGGGCACAGTCATGAAAGTTTGAAAGTTTGAAATAAACTGCACACTGACATATTCTCTACCCACTTACGAAAAACATAAAAATATATATATTTTTATTTTTAAATAATAAACCCTGGCAGCAGTGGCCTAGCCAAGATTTTTTTTCGGGAGGGGGTGGAAATGTTAACTTTTTAAAGGTGAATAATCACAGTGGTGCAATTGGCAAACTGATTTCTTCTTCGTGCACTGACATTTTATTTTTC
Organism: Polyodon spathula; assembly: GCF_017654505.1. Classification (NCBI taxonomy): domain Eukaryota; kingdom Metazoa; phylum Chordata; class Actinopteri; order Acipenseriformes; family Polyodontidae; genus Polyodon; species Polyodon spathula. The sequence goes on along the minus strand of NC_054534.1, from coordinate 106,993,999 downwards.
GAAAAATAAAGAACAATCTTTTTTTTTAACAAAAGATCCAATAACCAAATACACTGTTGTGCAAAATAGTTAAAAAAAAAAAAAAGATTCAGTTTAGAACACTAAATACAAAGCAAAGGACTTGAACTTTTAACATGCTCATCAGATTTCAATTTTACATTATGATAATAAATAAAAATAACTATATATAACTTCATTCATACTTATGGTTTTTCATTTTTGTTAACTAACATTCTGTGTTCAAAGCAAAGCAAACCATTTAATTTAATCTCACAAATCCTGACTAATTTAATTACTGTTTGTCTGGCACAGGACTGCTGGTGGTAGCTGCTAGCTTGTTGTCTTCAGACGGTTCATCAACAGTTTTCTGCCGTTTAGACAAATTAGGACGACCAAAAGAAATAGCTAATTTTTTAATTATGCTTTCCTTTCCCCTACCACTGTCAGGACACACTTCTCGTCTCTCACTCAGTATTACGTCACGTTGAGCGTCTGTTTGGACTGTAAACTGTAAAACCTGTGTGCATTGTCCAGTCAGAACAGTTCAAGGTTGAATCGCTCATGAATGACAGTAAATAGCAGAAATATGAAATGCGCACTTTGGCAGACAGAAAGCATGTCATTGGTCAGTTGTAAACTCAAAATTATTAAGGTGACCAATGTTCTATTGTTTTAGGTGAAAACAATTACATTACATTCCAGAGATTCAGGGAGCTCAGCAAAATCAAATTACGTATTTTTCAAGAAGGCAGTTTTAGAAATCTACAGTGCTTAAAAAACTTAGGACATGGTTTAAAGTAATTAAGACGAAAGCTTGTTAAAAGCCAAATCATTATTTATTTGTTTACCATGCTTACACATTTCTTATAAAAATCATTCCAAATCATTACTTACTTGTTTACCATGCTGACTTATTTCTTATAAAACTTCATGCAAAAGAGAAAAAAATAAACGTCGGTATTTGCAATGTTTGCAGTGGATTTGTAGTTGGACTGGGTGTGCGTGTGTGTGTGTGTGTGTGTGTGTGTGTGTGTGTGTGTGTGTGTGTGTGCGTGTGTGTTTGTGAGGGATTCTTTGGAGTATATGTTGGTCTTTAAAAGTAAGGAAAATTCCATGTTTGGGTTTCATTACAAACATAATTGTTTTCCAGCCAGTTGTGTTTTGCAGTTACATAGGATGTCTGTGTTTCTGTGTGTAAATGTCTGTGTTTGTCTTATATTTTGTGTAATAGGATTAAATAGGCTAGTGTTTCAACCAGTGTGGGAAATGCATGGTTTAAAGAGATGACAATCAGTCTAGGTTTGCAGTCCAATGAACCAGAAATATTTTAATTATTTTCAGCTGTGGAGATTAGTTTGCTTTAAAAAAAACCCAAAAAACAAAATTGTTATGTTAGTGAGTGCTTGTTAGAATCTGATGACTTGCAGTATATTTGAGCTAAATCACCAAACTTGCAGGTTGACCACTATTGATATAGACAATTACATTTTACAATTATACTCTTTTACAGTTTTAGGTCAAATCATAGTCAAGTCTGATTTTAATTTTGTGGATCAATTTTACCTAATTCATTGAAAAGCAAACTATGTTCTGCTAATTATCATTCCTTGGGCCAATTCAGCTCTTCTTTTGGGTCCCAGGCCAAATTGGCAACTTGACATGAACTGGGTTTCATAAATGCTTGATGACTTTCCCTGCACTCCAAGCAGCAATGCTTTTCATACGTGTACCATTGGGGACCCATCAACACTGAATTATTGATTGAAGAGCTGCAGTCTGTCTGCTGTTATTTGTGCCTATATTCTCACTGCAGTTAACTCTGTGTTATCCAAAGTTCTTTTCAAATGATCCGCAGAAATAATGTATCTAATAGATTCCGAGCCACATCTCTAATAAACATTGTTTTTCCTCAGATTTAATGGCTGCCTGCCCTTCAGTTAGCAAAGCAGTTGAGATTGTACAGATGGATTGCACCTTTCTGGATTCTGGAAATACCCTGACTGATCCAATTCCAGCTTGACAAATACAAAATCACGAATCTTACTGCACCCTCCAAATATTTGATAAAGGCTTCACACCATAACAACAACTTTCTCCATGAAGGCATGGAACTTACTGGGGAATAAGACTCATTAAAAAAATGAGGGTTATCTGTCTATATCATTAAGAAACGGAAAGGCCTCACGAGAGGTTTTACAAACACAAATGCTCAGCTTAGTTTTAATTCTAGGTTTAGCTAGAACAGGACTCATGTAGGCACCATTATCTAACCCTGAACTCTAAAATGACCACTAGGGGTATGACAGCTATAATTCTTGCCCCCTTTGAAATTCCATTTCCTAACTATACCATAGTTACAGAGGGGGCAGATTTTTAAAACAATCAGTTTTTAGGAGTCCTTTCAGAAGCCCCCCCAGTGGTTGAAAAAGGAGGTTAGTTAGTAAGTCTGGTAAATAATGATCTAAGCTTGAACAGCAATACACAATGAAGATGAACATAATAGGATGCTAAACAGATAAGAAATGATTTTTTTTGTTTGTTTCATTGGTATTTCAAAGTAACCATAAATATTTGTCCCACCAGTTACATATGAAAGGGTGAAAACAATTACAATTAAATTAAAACTTTATTACATTATCCTTCGATAATCTTAGGGTATGCTGTCGGACCTTCGGTTACAGAGAAAGAATCAATCATGTCACATTTGCCTACATACTAGCCTTCAATCGGAAGTTATATATATATATATATATATATATATATATATATATATATATATATATATATATATATATATATATATACAGTACTGTGCAAAAGTTTTAGGCAGGTGTGAAAAAATGCTGTAAAGTAAGAATGCTTTCAAAAATAGACATGTTAATAGTTTATATTTATCAATTAACAAAATGCAAAGTGAGTGAACAGAAGAAAAATCACATCAAATCAATATTTGGTGTGACCACCCTTTGCCATCAAAACAGCAACAATTCTTCTAGGTACACTTGCACACAGTTTTTGAAGGAACTCGGCAGGTAGGTTGGCCCAAACATCTTGGAGAATTAACCACAGTTCTTCTGTGGATTTAGGCAGCCTCAGTTGCTTCTCTCTCTTCATGTAATCCCAGACAGACTCGATGATGTTGAGATCAGGGCTCTGTGGGGGCCATACCATCACTTCCAGGACTCCTTGTTCTTCTTTACGCTGAAGATAGTTCTTAATGACTTTCGCTGTATGTTTGGGGTTGTTGTCATGCTGCAGAATAAATTTGGGGCCAATCAGACGCCTCCCTGATGGTATTGCATGATGGATAAGTATCTGCCTGTACTTCTCAGCATTGAGGAGACCATTAATTCTGACCAAATCTCCGGACAGTAGATGGGTGTACCAGCATCCCACTGTTTTCTGCCAATTCTTAGCTGATGGCACTGTTGGACATCTTCCGATTGCGAAGGGAAGTAAGCATGATGTGTCTTTCATCTGCTGCAGTAAGTTTCCATGGCCGACCACTGCGTCTACGGTCCTCAACGTTGCCCGTTTCTTTCTGCTTCTTGAAAAGAGCTTGGACAGCACATCTGGAAACCCCTGTCTGCCTTGGAATTTCTGCCTGGGAGAGACCTTGCTGATGCATTATAACTACCTTGTGTCTTGTTGCTGTGCTCAGTCTTGCCATGGTGTGTGACTTTTGACAGTAAACTGTCTTCAGCAACCTCACCTTGTGTTCCTCACTCAGTTTTATTCCTCCTACACAGCGGTTTCTGTTTCAGTTAATGATTGTGTTTCAACCTACATATTGAATTGATGATCATTAGCACCTGTTTGGTATAATTGTTTAATCATACACCTGACTATATGCCTACAAAATCCCTGACTTTGTGCAAGTGTACCTAGAAGAATTGATGCTGTTTTGAAGGCAAAGGGTGGTCACACCAAATATGGATTTGATTTAGATTTTTCTTCTGTTCACTCACTTTGCATTTTGTTAATTGATAAATATAAACTATTAACATGTCTATTTTTGAAAGCAGTCTTACTTTACAGCATTTTTTCACACCTGCCTAAAACTTTTGCATAGTACTTTATATATATTTACTTATTTATTTATTTTATTAGAGCCTAAAACTCTGCAGTTAATTTGTGATTCAGCCACTGTGGTTGAAAAGGTTGTCATAAAGGAACGTTGGGAATACATGAATAGACATTGTTACAGATAATCATCAAATATTTTAGGGCTTTTCTATGTTCTATATTAAGTTCTGATGCTCATGTACCCCATTACACTTTTGTATGCTACATCAATGCCCAGATGCCAGCAGATTAATTGTCCCAGCCACACAGTTGATGGGCCAACCCTTCCAGATGTTTGTCATTTCTGTTAAGCAGTGTTACCATAGAAAAGTAAAAGAAGGCTTCCACGGAAGACAAGTAGATACTCTTGTAAGCTGCCGTGCTGGCCTTTATTTTAAATGTTCATGGTATTTCTGCTTAACATATTTTAAAAGCTCATTAGAGACAAAATATTTACATTGTACAGTACAGTAAGTGTTCCTTGTCCCGAAGAGATTGATGCAACATTAGCTTTTCAATTGATGTTGCTGTGTTTAAAGTTATTGAGTGCCTCAGGATCCATCTCACTTGCACACTTGAGTTCAAGCCAAGTTTAAGGTATTGCCAACCCTGCTCCAGTTTAACCATTCAAACACTGCACACACCGCTTCTAATGCTTTTTGCTGGAAATCGTTTTAAAGATGGTCTTAAATAAGCACAGACTGAAGATGGGACCATTTTTGAAGGATGGATGGAAAGCCTCAATTTCATGAGACAATTCTAAAAGCAGCTGAACCTTACAAAGTGTAACATACAAACAAACAAAAAAAATGTGAAGTAAACTTCCATGAAATGTACAGAGCAAGTTCTGTAAGGACCCCCTTGAAAAATGTCCTCATCCAGCATTTACATAAGTATACTATGTAATGTTCCACACAGCTCATCTCAAAACTATTCATGTTGCTCGGGCTTGCAAAATATTTTCAACAGAAAGTACCCAGCTTTATTGAATAAATGCCGGAATATATGCAAAAATGTAAGGATGTGCTGTAACTGATGCAGGTCACGTTTCCTAAAGGCTTCTGCATATCAAATAAATTAATAAAGCTTGAGCATAACATGTTTGTTTTTGTCTGTTTATTTTTGTAATGTTCATGTTTATATGAAGCAGGATACAATGTTTTAATCCTAAAACATTTTTGTGTATTTGGTTCATATTCCTAAATACTATGCTGTGCTAAAGTTCTCTCTATTTCCCTCTATTTTGTTGAGAAAAGAAAAGCACATTTCTAAAAGAGAAAATCTGAAAAAAGACTACTTGCGGAAATGGTTCTTTAAAATACAAACACCCTTTTTTAGTAGACTGTTTCTGTCTCTGTCACATAGACAGTTGTAGTTTCTGTAATTCATTTCACTCAGCTGGGTATGGGTGAAAATAAACTGTTAAAGCAACTACTCCACAGGGACTGAAAAACGACAGTCAGACATAAATGGTTAAATGAGTTCTGCAAAATCTAACCGCTCTGAAAAAAACTATGGTTGATTAATACTCAGGAAATACTTTTATAGGATAAATTGGGCATTAATTCAACATCAAAAACAGTGACGATCTTGTATTTTCAATCGACAGCCTGGTAAGGTCTAAAGCTGGCAAACCACACACTTGCGTCTTCCTTGATAATTCATTTCATTTTCATTTTCCTTCTCAGCTGCATGTGAGGAGTTATGCACAACTACGAAAAGGTCTACTTTAGGCCCTTTTCAAAAAGCTTTATAGGATTTTTTGAAGGACATTAGGTTAAACAGTGCTTTGAAAAATTTGAATACCCTATCTAAAACAGTGGAACTACAAACTCGATTTAAACAATCAATATACATTAGATAGACACAGTCGTTAAAAAAAATATTCTTTCAAACAATCCTTAGTTATAAAAAAAAAATAAGTTTCCTTAATTTTCCATCATTAAATCCACTTCATGCCTTGCAGTTTACATTTTGAACCTCTTTCCTCTCATGAACCCAAACATTTATTCAATTTATTTTTTATTAGTATCAGCTGCAGGATATTTGGGTGTCTTACAGCTTGAGGAGCCCAAAGAAAATGGCAAGCTAAGACCAAAGCTTTCCGTTTCGAGTGCTGTTGGTATGGAGGCACTCAGACTGCGCTGTTACACACTAAAGGGATCGCTTGGGGGTTACCAGGCAGCCATGTGTTTCAAATTGTTTCAGCCTGCGATCCTTCACTTTGTAACAAGAGACAGATGTGGGCGGGGGGGGAATGAAAGAAGACTGCCAGAGAACTTCCAGGTAGACTATCCTTCATAGTGTGCATGCACAATGTAAAAAATAAGTCTCGTTCTGAGCTGGGGGCAAAAGTTTACTTTGGGCATTTCGCAAAAACTCTGCCCATCCATCTTAACAATCTCATATGGTAAAGCAGTATATATATATATATATATATATATATATATATGATATATTATATATATATATATAGGGATTGTATACAATATGTATAATAAATACAGCTGACCAGGGTACCATTGACAGTAAATACCAAGGGTTTTATCACATGTACGGGTATAAAGTGCCTCACCAATACAACACATGACCACTACAAGCCTGCAAGATGCCTATGACTGGAATTACATCACCTCTAATTCACAAGGCATAGTTTCCCTCATTGTTGATGAGAATGTGGACAAGCGAAAACACATGGACCCTGAGTTTCATAAACAGAACGCCTCTCTGTCTGAGTGCCTTTGAGGTGCCTATGTGAGGGAGGGTTGTCAGCAAGCTTTTGCTCTTCTCTATTGTGCTTAAAACTGCTTTGCTTTGTATTTTAAGCATATACTTGTTGCAAAAATGCAGAGCTTTTATTGTAATGCTGTCTACAGTATGTAAAGCGATCAATATTTTTGAATAAAAATGCAATGCTGCATTCAATTGTGTTACACTGTAAAAAGGTAAGGAGCAATTAGGATACCATTAAACTGACATTAGATCATCATTCTCCAGACAGGCCTCCGTGGACTCAGGCAGCCTATGAATCAGCATTACTATCTCAATAGGCAGCCAGGAGACTGCTTTTTTGGTCAGTCCGGCATCCAGGGGTGGTGCAATTGCACCTGAGCCTAGCCTCTGGCAGGGGGGTGGGCAGCCCCGACTCAATTAGTTTTCTGATCCCCCTTTAATTTCTAGACGTATAGAATATAGAGGTGCAGTCTAATCTACTTCAATTAGAAAAATAAACTGTAGCAAGGTAGTACTGGTGGACTACCAATCAAAACTAAAATTCACAAATCACAGCTGACAGATTGTTTATCTGGCAATATAGTTCAGGATTAAAGCCATGTGATTGATCTAAGAAACTACAGAACAATATCACAAAAATACACTGGAAGGTAGAATAATAGTAGTACAGTAATTCATGTTGGATTTCGAAATGTCAAATTGCTGTCCGTATGGAAAACTAGAAGCCGCATGACTGTAATTTAATATGTTAACATAACATTATAGACCAGGCTTTGTTAGAAAATTATTTAAAATCTTTTTACCATATTGCTGTACTGCTAATTCACTGTATTATATTGGTCAATTACAAAACTGTACATGCGATACTGGCAAAATACAATAAACGTAGCCTCGATTTATGATGGTCTGTACTGAGAGATATTAATGTTATAGTTTATTACATATGATATAACTACTGCTTGGCTGAAAAAAGGACAATGCACAAACAGCATCCCCAAATTGCTGTCAGCCATGACCTTAGAACAGATATGGAACTAAATGAGTTAGAGAAAAGGCTAAAACCTGTTCCATTTCCACATCGAACATGCTGAACGTGTCCGAGTGTGTCCACCTCACGAAATACCACCTTAACTAATAGATGGGAAAAATGCAGTTAAAAAAAACCTTTTCGGATATTAATTTGTTAAGTGTGTTCATAGAATCATGTTTTCGCTTTTGAGTTGTAACAAATGCATTTGTAGTGTGGGCTAAGTTTTGAAATGCAGACGTGTTTTTTTTTATAGAAACATTTTTATACTTACTTTTCTTTCGTACTTGATAACATTAATTAAAACATCCAATTGATGCCTTATTGCATTTTGTGACTAATTTGAAGCTATTAATATGTTTCAATATGTAATATATATACCGAATTCAATTTTGCTGCTGACATTCATACTGTGTTTACTGCCAAAAGTAAGTGATAAGAAAATGCGTGCAACCTCCAGGTAGATTCAGTGATCACGTTTTCCAGCTACCAAAATAAGCATTTGGTTTCAAAAGTGTGGGGGGGGGGGCAGTTTATGTCTCTGTTGCATGCATAAAGACCTCTGTGTAAATTAAGCCTATGTGCAAAAGACTCTATTTGCTGTTTAATCAAGCTAATTTACAAGGCTAGAATAATGTTTGGTTTGTGGTATACACATTAGAGGTATAGAAATTCAGCAAGTGGCTGACCTGAATTTCTGCACCAACAGCCCGTTTTGTCCGACCTCTGGAGAGCCAGTAAGGAATGACCACTTCTCCTCTGGAATCCTCTGTGGGGAAAGACAGAGAAACAGGATTAGTGGACAGGAAACAGGGGTACTTGCAGTCTAAGACAGCCCTGATGCTTTAGTAAGCACTGTTTTAAACACTGCAGTAACAGAACTAGAACATTTAAAATGGCAGTGCACTGCAACATTATGTCCATAAGCCAGCTTTTTTGTGCAGTCAAGTAAGGACTTAAGGGAAAGACCCACATACAGTAGGGAAGACTGTTTAAAAAAATTACCCATTTGATTTGTGTGAAATGAAGGCTTATTCAGATTTAATTTCTCTTATCTGAATTCTGTGTAATTTACATTAAAAAAAAATCTATGTTCAATTGTAAGTTATATTCTGTATTATTTTACAGAAATATAGAACTTAAGTAAACACCCCTTTGTGTACCATCAACCTGGTATACGAAATAGAGTACAAAATCTCAACAGACACATTGCTCACATCCTCCATGCCATAACTCAGTCAATGTAATTCTAAAAAATATCAAACAAAGAGAAGAACCCTGAGTGATATCTGCAGACTGACAACCGTCATGCAGATTTGGGTGGTTGAAAGCCTGACCTGTAAAAACATCTTCCCACTGGCTTGGCTCTTATAAATGAACTGAACAAGGTAAAAAAAAAAAAAAAAACACTGATCCCTTAAACCAGTGCAGGAATAGAAAAAGAGCCATATATATATATATATATATATATATATATATATATATATATATATATATATGTGTGTGTGTGTGTGTGTGTGTGTGTGTGTGTGTGTTATATATATATATATATATATATATATATATATATATATATATATATATATATATATATATATATATATATATTCCCAGAATCTCATCAAGCAGCTTCTTGAACAATCCCAGGGTGTCAGCTTCAACAACATTACTGGGGAGTTGGTTCCAGACCCTTACAATTCTCTGTGTAAAAAAGTGCCACCTATTTTGTTTTCTGAATGTCCCTTTATCTAATCTCCATTTGTGACCCCTGGTCCTTGTTTTATTTTTCAGGTCTAAAATGTCCATTGGGTCAGCATTGTCAATACCTTTTAGAATTTTGAATGTTTGAATCAGATTGCTGCGTAGTTTTCTTTGTGCAAGACTGAACAGATCCAATTCTTTTAGCCTGTCTGCATATGGCATGCCTTTTGAACCCGGAATAATTCTGGTCGCTCGTCTCTTTCTAGAGCAGCAATATCCTTTTTGTAGCGAGGTGACCAGAACTGAATACAATATTCTAGATGAGGTCAACACTTTTCACAATATATCCGAGCACCCTGTTGACCTTTTTTTACAGCTTCCCTACATTGTCTAGATGAAGACGTCTTTTTCACAGATTCTTTCTTCAATTTCAGTATCTCCCATATGATATTTATAATGCACATTTTTATTGCCTGTGTGCAGTACCTTACACTTTTCTCTATCAAATGTCATTTTATATGTCTGCCCAGTTCTGAATGCTATCTAGATAATTTTGAATGACCTTTGCTGCTGTAACAGTGTTTGCCACTCCTCCTACTTTTGTGTCGTCTGCAAATTTAACAAGTTTGCTTACTATACCAGAATCAAAGTCATAGTTTAGTTATAGTTTTCATAAGTTTACATATAATAGAAGTCAGGTTTATTGGTCTGTAGTTACCTGGTTCGGTTTTGTTTCCCTTTTTGTGGATCAGTATTACATTTGCAGTTCTCCAGTCTGTCGGTACAACACCTGTGTCAAAAGACTGTTGCATGATTGAAAGCTGTTATCATCATCTTCAGCCTTTTTCAATCCACAGCCTCCCCAAGATTTTTCCAAAAAAGCCTGTACGCTGCGTCCCTCATCCTAATTTCATCTTGCCATCTTCCTGGAGGTATTCTTCTTGGTCGCTTTATATACAGTAACTCTTTGGATCCAGTCTAGTATCTCCTTGATTCAGCAACGGTCTGTTCTTCTTGCTACAAGTCCAGCCCACTGCCATTTCTGTTTTTCTGCTGTTATAATAACATTGCATAATTTTGTTTGCAGTCTTATCCATTCCTTCTTTTTCTTGTCTCTTCTTGTTATTCCCAGCATGCATCTTTCCATACTCCGTTGAGTCGTTTGTAATTTTTGAGTCATTTTTGCATTGAGGGTCCAGGTTTCACATTTGTAAGTTAGCACTGGCAGCATGCATTGGTCAAAGATGTTCCTCTTGAGGCATAAGGGTAGTTTCCCTTTCAGAACCATGCTTAATCTTCAAAAGGCACTCCAGCCCATTTTTGCTCTTCTGTTGATTTTGCACATTTGGTTCTTCATTACTGAAACTAACTGTCCTAAGTATACATAGTTATTGACTTCTTCAAGCTAGATCCCATTGACTTAAATTGCCTGTGGAGTGGTATATTTACGGAACATGACTTCTTCAGGTTCATTTTCAAACCCGCTTTGATGCTGGCCTCATGTAGTTCTTGTATTCTTGTTTGTAATTCTTCTGGACTCGCTATAAATATGATGATGTTGTCAGCAAATCGTAGGTGATTTAAGTAGGCTCCATTGATCTTTAGCCCCTTATTTTCCCAATCCAGTGTTTTGAAAATGTCTTCCAGGGTGGCCGTGAAGAGCTTTGGGGAATTGTATTTCCTTGACAAACTCCTTTTTTAATCTTGATATTGTCAAAGAGCAATGTAGCAGATGATGAAAACGCGACGGAAAAAACGCAACCTGAGGAAGTTCCAGACGTTCTACCACAAGAAGTGAAACATGCTGTCAAACATATGAAGACAGCAAAGGCACCCACAGGAGACGGCATAACGATTGACATGGTGAAAGAAGCTGGTGAAGAACAAAGAAAAATACTGTGGCATATTACTACAGATTGTAGTAAACAAAAGAAAGTGCCAAACGACTGGAGCAACGCATCAGTGATACTTTACAAAAGAACATAAAGACCTCAAGAACTACACACCTATTAGTTTACTGCCTATAATCTACAAAATGTTAACCAAAATACTCACCAAAAGACTTCAGGATAAATTTGACACGGCACAATCAAATGAGCAAGCAGGATTCAGGAGTGGATTTAGCACAATGGATCATCTTCAAGTTCTACGGTTGGTAATTCAAACCAGCAACAAGTACAAACTACCACTTTGCTTGAGATTCATCGACTATGAAAAAGCCTGACTCTGTTTACACAAGATCTGTATTAAGCTCTCTGAAAAAACAAAGAATTGAGAAAACGTAGAGACTTGATCAGCACCATAAACAAGAATGCAATATCCACAGTAAGACTCCATAAAAACAGCAACAAAATCAACTATATATATATATATATATATATATATATATACACACACACACATAGATACACACTACAAACTGTAATGTACATTGTATATAGCGTTGAGACACTGTTTGAGGGATGCTAATCTATTCAGTTGTTTCTATTTCAGACTTAACAAGCCTCTCTCACCATCTTTTCACTCAGTCCTTCACTAACTGTTTACAGCCACAGCTGCCTGGCCTGATTACCTGTTTTAATTCATTGCTGATCCCTCCCATCATTCCTCTTTTGAAAGCTGTTAGAACTTGGTCTATACGTATTTCTGCTGGACTGTTTTCAATTGTGCTGCTCCTACAGCTTTATAGTGAGCAGTACCATAAATAAACTGTGGTATTCTGCTATTCATGGTTGATTTTGTTTGAAAAGAGAAATCTAGTTCTCTAATATACTGACATTATACATACTATGGGACAGGGTATCTCATAAGCAAGCATCTGTCTAGTCCTTTGAGGTATGAAATGTCTGAAAGTCAAGAAGAATGAATTCAGATCATGTATGGTAGATATGTGGTGCAAATAGTAAACTGGGTGTGGCTGTCCAGTCAGCATATTATATATGATAGTCTACAATGCCTGACTTACATTATAGGACACCCTGTAGCTCAAGAAGCTTGGCCAATAAGAGCTAGTCATTGCTACCTCCAGAGGACTGCCTGCTGCGAGTCCAGTGGAACTGCCACTAATTCCAATGGAGAAGAACTGTTTGACGATATCATCAAACACATACATTTTTTTCTGCTCACATATCAAAATGACTCACACACAATGGCTATAAAGCTCTACGCCCTTCAGTTCTCAGCTGTCATTATCTCTTTCCCTGTTGACATCCAATGTTCACAAACACACACAGACCCCAGGAAAGATGAGCCTACTGTGTATTATTGTAGAGGGCCGCTATATTTTTATAAGAAATGTTATAACACATATACACTGTCAAAATAATGAAAAAGTATATGACTGGGAGTTCTTGTTTCCCCCTCTTTCAAAGAAAAAGGAAATGTTATGATGGTGTATTAACAGGAAAGATGTGTCATATTTCTTAAAAAAAGGAACTATGTGCACCAATATATTTTACCCTCCCTTAACTTTGTAATGCTTCTATATGGTTCTAAAAGTTGGCTGCCATCTCATTAGCAGGCCTGAGTTGTTTTCCACATTTATGTTTTGGAAATCACGTGAATTTCTTTTCGGATTCTGTCTGCTTCATGGCAAGCAGATAAGGTGCCTGCTGGTAAAGGGAGCAGTATAAAACAGTCAAAATGAAAATGTAAATTGTAGCTATGCACCCTTTAAATCAAGTGGAAAGTTTGGGGCAGGTTTTAGATACTCATCCACATCACAAAACCTACAACTATGCACAACTTGGCACATGTGTCAGTCTCTTCTTGAGAACAGACAGGGGAGTTCAGGTCAAGACTGAGGAGCTGTGATGATGTCTGCCGGTGCTGTCTATAGAGTAAAGTACATTTTTCCATGGGTGGAGTTGCAAGGATAGGTTTGACTGTCCCGTGATCCCCAGTATAAACACTCAGGCTTCACACAAGATTGCTGGTCATCACCATTCATGTAACAAACTACATTGTCCAGGATATTTTCTAGTTTCATACAACACGTGTCACGTTTAAACTAACCCTAACAAGGCTGGTTCCAGCAATCATTTTACCCTTCTCCGTCCTTACCAGCGAGCAAGTATACTGTATAAGCACTTGCTCTGTCTGACTCTAAAGAGGTGGGGCTTATTACATGATATTTATTAAGGCACCTTTCTGCTGCATCATTACAGTACGGTAGTGATGGCGGTCAGCTGTAATTCTATCTGTGTTTTTAACTATAATGTACATTGTAAATCTAATTGCATTTACTTGTAAAAATATTTTCTGAGAAGTAACTGTAGATAATGGGAAATGGTTAATGTAGTAATAAAATATTTTGTCAAAAAGAAAAAATTAAGGATGAAAACAATGCTATCCAATTAGTTTGAAACTGTCAGGCTGGTCGGTCTTATTTAATTTTGGGGGACAAAATAAGAGTTTAGACCGTTTTACAGATACTCAGCTGGTTCTGCCTTCTTTCTGATCAGAGACGATTGGGGAACACCCTCTGTCGGCTTTCTCCACTCAGAGCCAACACATGACCTGTTAAAACAGTTTTTTTTGTGATGTCGGATTCAGGATTTTTGCAATGTCGGACCAGGTCCGACAAAAGACCGCAAAGGGTTAAACAAGTTTAAAACATCCCCTGTGGTCTCTACATAGCTCTAAGAATCATGGCTAACCTCTACTGGTATATCTGGTACACTAGAGGCTAACCAGTAGCCTGTCCCTAGTGGGTGTAATAAAATACTACATAGAATAAATGTGGTATTTCTTACATCAACCTGGAACTGCATGTTGCAGGATGATAATGGTTACACTCTTCAGTTTAATAATGGATTTGGAATTAGATAGGTTAACTTTGAGAACAAAGGCATACACCAAAGTAAGCGGAGAATCACAATGGATTTCTTTTAAACTAAATGACCTGTGCCAAGGTTTATTATCCTCTCCAACCACGTGTTCTGATTAGTCTTCCCTCTTAAACCTTTCTAGGAAGCTAAAAATAACACTGTTAAAAGCTTCTCTTCCTGTCATCAAACAGCGCTGAAAACTTTCCATATACGGCTGCTATCGTCTCATCATATACTGTAGAGCCTTGCACCTATGTTGCCTGCTCTCCACCAATGCAACAACGCAATTATTGCACTGTGAAAAGTGGCAAGCGTGTATTGAAAACCAGGTGGGATACTGTACGTGAGCTTACACCACACTTACACTGTCTCTAGAGAGCAGCTCATGGAATTTGAAATAGAATGCTGGAAATCTTTTCCTTACCAAAAGTTATTGAAGGGTTCTAAAATGTAATGAGGAGTGTTTTCGACTAAGGCTTTCTCAGTGTCTCTGTATCTAGGTGTGGGAACCAAGTCTCAGTCATATTCTGTTCCCTAGAGTATAAGCTATGAGAAGTTTATTTCTATGTTTTTTTTTGTATGGTGGTATCTCTTTCACTCAGATGCCATTGTTATCCTAGAAGCTTTTGTTGCACAAAGGTGATGACTGTTTGCCTTTTCACTGCAAACAATAGTGCAATGCACATATTACATTCATTTTAAGATTACAGTCTTTTATAAGGGAGTTCATCCATTAAAGTTATATTAATAAAGACTATTTAAGGCTCAAATTGTCATACAATGGGAATCTTTTTTTTCCCATCTCTTTAAAAGGGATAGCGGTGTTGATTACAAGACCTCAGATATAAATAAACAGCACAGTACACTGTTTATTTATAAATCAGGTTGTCGCTGCTGGGCAATGCTGTGTTTCATGCATAATATGCCATTCATACTGACGACAGCTTGCGTTTCTCGATAGCGCACCTCGCTAAACAAGCTCGGAACACCGCACAATCTATATAGAACATTCCCCAAGGGCATTGCAGAACTAATGAAGCAGCCACCCAGGCAGTCCTTCACTGAGTGAGAGACGTCTTCTAAAGCACATTAATACTGAAACTATCAACACCATCACGGCCATAAGGATACCCAGCTGGTAGTGTATATAAAAACTCCAGCACAGGTTTACAGTATTCATACAATTGCAGTAATTTAACCTGCACAAATGATTGTTACTCAAATCTGGGAATTTATAAACAACATTCAACAAAAAAAGAAATAAATACTTAGAACTTGCCCCAATAGAAAGTAAACAATAAAAAGTACCAGTTCAATTCATTACTCATTTCTATTCTACTCTGTTTCTTAGAAATCTCATAGCTGTTTTGGAAGTGCAATAATATTCGTGTGTGCGCGTGTGTGAGTAATTTTGGACAATAACCACACACACTGTCCAGTGCTTACATTTACTGTTTTTTGAACTCCCTTATCTTGTTGCTATCATTCTGAGTGTTCCTTATTGCAAATATATGTATATTTTTTAT
This sequence comes from Polyodon spathula, assembly GCF_017654505.1. Taxonomy (NCBI): domain Eukaryota; kingdom Metazoa; phylum Chordata; class Actinopteri; order Acipenseriformes; family Polyodontidae; genus Polyodon; species Polyodon spathula. The sequence continues at coordinate 106,978,118 of NC_054534.1, read as the reverse complement.
TTTTTTGAAAAGTATGGGTTATGATGCTTTGACTAGAAGTTCGTGAGCTTCTCTTCATTTCTAGGGGCTTGCCATAGAAATATGTATATTGGAGGCTAGATCAGCCAACTTATCTGTATATAATGAATCACCAGCACCATCTAGTGCACAGCAGTGTATTGCCAGCAAAACAAAAGGAAACTTGATCCAAAGTGGCAGATCACTAGATGGTGCTGGCTATTACTTTTTATCTCTATGCCAGTCAACTAAAGCACCTTTCACACTGGCATGCTCCGAACCTAGCCGGGTCAGGACCCGATGTCATGCGGGTCGGCTATGTGATTTCACACTGCTTTTGATAAAGCAGGGTTGACCTGGGTGACAGACTCAAGTACACAATGCGTGTATCAGTGGCCCAGAAGCAGCTTGCTACAGACACTTCCATCCAAGCTTCTCTGGATTGAACTGTCGGCCCAAATGTTGATTAGAGCAAATGTTTCTTCATCCCTGCTGCAATCTGGCTTGGTGTGTCTTAAGCAACAGAAATATAGCTAAACAGAATAAACAAAAATGTTCCTTGCGGAAGTGAAACCTTCACTCAGACATGGCTGTTTGTTAATTTTTTATATACTGCCTTTCATAGTGAGCCACCATAACAAAGCACTTTACAAGATACAAGACTAGGGTGTGTGAACTATGCATCAGCTGCATTGCCACTTACAACAATGTCTCACCCCAAAGACGCAGCACAAGGAGGTCAAGTGACTTGCTCAGGGTCACACAATGAGTCAGTGGCTGAGCTGGGATTTGAACCAGGTACCTGCTGGTTACAAGCCCATTTCTTTAACCCACTGGACCACACAGCCTTCTAATCATGCATTTTGTCTTGCTCAACCCGGGTCAAAGCATGTTGACCCACATCCTGAGGTGAGTCGATGGGACCCGGGTCAACCCGAGTACGACCCAGGTTCGTGGTTTCCATGATTGTGACCCGGGTAATCAGAACCCAGGTCCGGGGTGAAAGCACGGTTTGATTGCAGTAGTTGCCACAACAACTACTCTGAATTATTGCAAACATCATCATCAATGTCCAGCATAAAACCCCTAATGGAAAACCATATGGTACATATATAATAAGGTATACTATATAGGGTCCGGCTTGGAGGCGAACTGTTCATCTATTGAATGAGGTGTATTATGCATTATAGTACATATTAAGCATATGTTAAAGTTCTACCCTTTTCCATTTATAATAACATTTCACTCATAGTAATTCTGACATACCAGCATATTGGAGCTTGCAACATTTACTATATGTTTAACGGGTCTTTCAGTTTCACAGACTATAAGAAGAGATTAGAGGTAAGAGATAGAGTGTATTAAATTCGGTCCATATTAACTGTTAAACAAAAAAATGAGTCACTCCTGTGCTTTATACATGAGAGACAGCAGATCTAAATGTGGGACAGTTATGTTCTATGTCTTGGTCAAGCATGTCTAGTAATAATAGTCGCTTTTAATCAATGACGAAACGCAGACATTGCGAGGTACCATCTGTTCCCTTAATTGTGTTTCTAAACTCGAATGGATTTTTTTGTTATTATTTTTAAATCTATTGTAACTGTGAGCCTCGCCCGACGCCAGTCACAGTAGTTTTCGCGTTAGCTGTCATACAAATGGCCTGCATTATATTTTGATTAAGTCTTGCCATAGCTGTCCCCCAGGTTCTCAACATCTTGACTTCCTAACAGCACACCCGTCTTTACTGTTACCCAGTATCTCAATACAGATCTGTTGAAATGTCAACCCAACATAAGCAGGAAGGAACTGTTTTATTATTAGTTTCATTTGACTTCAGCTATAGTATTTACTTGCTGTTATACGATAAAGCTCGTTTGAAAGGGATCCAAAAACAGCCAATATTCCTCCTTTTATGGAGATCGCAAGTACAGTGTGGTAGGTAGTGCAATATGGAATTTCTCAGAACCCCATCAAACATAAAAAAACCACTATAGCCTAGTACCAAGATTTTTTTTTATTTTTATTTTTTAAAGAAATGTAAACTTAAAAAGATCGTACCGGTAAGGTTGCAACTGTAAAATGACTGAAAACTAAACTTTCTTGAGACTTCTAGACTCGGTTTACTTACCTTGGTTGATGAGATCCCCTTTCACAGTTTCCAGTAAAATGTTCAATAGTATCAGTTGTAGAAATGTTGTTAGATAATGAATGCATTGTGCTGGGTTTATCCTGGTGTTTTTCTGTCTGTGTTTGGTGTACATCCCTGTTCCTCAACGAGCCGTTTATCACTCTCCTGCTCCCGCGCCCACACTACTGATTTCAAATCTCTCAAGAATCTGAGACCCGGGCAGGATGAAAAACGAGAACTGGATTGAGTCCCTCGCATTTTCATACATCATACATAGTCAGTATGGCAGTTGATTGAGAGACATCATAATATAATATTTATTTATTTAGTAATTTGTGTGTGTGTGTATGTTTAATTTATTAGGAGAAACGTTCCTTATAAAGCAAAGGTGTTTTTAAACTTTTAATTGAACCGTCGGCTTCTTAAATTTGCAAAGATTATTTGATGTGCAATTTTTATTTATCTTATCTTGTACCAGTATTCTACAATATACACATTTAAATATACAAAAATAATTTAGTATAGACAAAAATATACATTGTGTTACCTGGCTGCAACTAGAATATAATTGTTGTAAATGATGTCCACTTAAATATATCATCATCATCATCATCATAATAAAAACTATTCCAGTACCTACAAGGGTATATGCCATTTTTAAAAAGGGTGCCAATAGAACAATGGCCTTCTAAACCCAACTGATTAAGATTCAATAATGAATATTTTTTATATTTAAAAAAACATTTCCTTTTCATTTACAAAAGGAAAAAAAAATCACATTACATCATATGTTAAAAAATAGTAATATGTGATTTAGCACACACTAATTTACAGTAAAAACCTTACAGCAAATTCATTCTTAAATAGCAAGAAACAGAGAACTCTGCATAATGCATTCAATATCAAACTATTAAGCATTGTATTAGGAACAAGTGTACACTTTGAAACTATTTATTTAAGCAGTGTGTATACATATTAAATTACAGGAAGACTAATCTGTTTCCTCCCAGTAGTAACATTATTAATCATGAATGAAAAAAAAAAAAAGTTTTGCCGGATATGCCAACTGACAGTTATTTGCTCGATATAAATGAGTGTCTTTAGCCTTCGCCCTAACTGATTTCCAAATTAGTAAGCAACAAAAAAAAGCCTTACCCAGATACCTTTGCACCCCCAGCTTCATTGAACAAGAGGCTCTTATTGTGATCATGTCCTTGAAGTACACCTTGACACACACACACACACACACACACACAAGACAGACTTCATTATTTCAGACAGAATTAGACTGATACAGGGGCACATTGCGATTCTAACTGGGCCCAAACCAGAGGCCTTGCACATCACAAACATCTGTATTTTTGGGTGATTTTGATACCGGTTAGCAATCCTATTGATATTTCCCAAAAATATTGAGCACTTGTTGGTTGAGTGTTTATGGTATGAGAAAGTACATTTCACAATGACCTGAAAGATTAAAAAACAAACCCCAGCTTCAAGGAGTTGAACAAGGATCTCATGATAAGACACAAACCCCAGTACTGTTTTAAATTCTCAAAGGAATAAATATTGTGGGCAAAACAAATCCTCATTATAATCCTCGTGTTTACTGGGCATTTTTGCCACCCAGTGGCAGTTTTTTGTATTTGCGCTGTTATCAACAGGATCAGCATAAAGAAAACTTGTTCAGGGGTCATTATAACATAGAATTAAAACTGAATGAGATTAAATGACCCTCACACATAAACCCCTAAAAAAACTTTCAAAACATAACATATTTCATAACACTATTGTTCTAAAAACTTTAACAGTTGAGAAGGTAATGACTTCCATCAAGACGTAATAATGCACAAAGTTTACAAAAATTTTTACAATTTATATATATATATATATATATATATATATATATATATATATATATATATATATATATATATATATACACACACACACACACACACACACACACACACACACACACACAAATAAATAAATGGTAAAGCAGGAGGAAATGTAAATGTTTGTAAATATTCTTTAGTATTTCACTTTTTCTGCTACAATACAAACAAAAACACCAGCAAACAGATGCATGTTTTGAAACGTTATGCTTTCACCGAACTCTGCTAGGAATTTATTCAGTTTTAAAATTAGACCATCACACCATCTAGTAGCAATTTTAAAATACAAAAAAAAAATGCAAATTTGAATTTCCTTTTTTCAAACTCCAATTTAACTGAAAGGTAAAACAAGCATTAAGACAAACATGGATTCTTTACAGCTATGTAACACAGCAAAACTGAAAACTATATATATATATATATATATATATATATATATATATATATTAGATATAATATATATGATAGATAGATAGATAGGAAGGTAGATAGATAGGTAGATAGACAGATTTAATCTTTAAGAAACAAAACAGAGAATATTTCCAAGTAGTCAATACAAAAAAATGATTAAAAACATTTCAATTAATACAAAAAAATATTATCCATTAAAAAATATTGCTGGCATTTACAAAACACAATTAACAAACAATGAGTTAACCCTGCAGTTGCTGGTACTTCATTAAAGCCCAATACTAATACTATCCAGTGTATACTGAGGAGTTTTTCACATTGTTCTTTTCACTCACTGCCAAGGAGTTTTTCTTCCCAAAACGTGGTTTGTAATTTTCTGTTAAACAAAAGAAAGTTACATAAAAAAAAAAAAGTTAAATATACAATCTTTTTGTGCTGAGACGAACGTGCTTTTCAAATATTCTTTCATAACATAATATTTGAATACTCTATTTTTGAGTTAGCTGGAAAACAACAGTTTAATTGCACTCCCAAATATCTGCTTTTCACTAGAACATATGCTATTTATTTCAGTTGCAATTTCAGCATTGGTTTCCTCTGCATGATTGCAATTGTTTGATGAACAAATATGAGCAAGTTCATTATTGCCATTGAACACATTTCAATCAGTGTTAGACAATTCAAATATTTGCATCAGCACAGCCATTTTTCCCACATTCATGTTTTAATTGTAAGTGTCTAATAGGACTTCACAGAACGCTTGTAAATTACAGGAGACAAAACTGAAGACCAACAATGATCGAATGAGAAACCACAATACAGAATAATTCAGAAGTGCCTGTTGGAAATGCTCATGAGACCTACCTTCTTATAGAGCGCTGCCTTGAGCCTGTAGGACTTGTACTCTTCCCTCCTCCTCTCCTCCTCACGCCGGTGTCTAATCTCCGGAAGCTGAGAATACATTCTTTCAGGAGAGAAGAACCGCAAGTTACTTTACAAAAAATATATAAATGTACAGTATAGATAGAAGAATAGTTCTTAGAAATTACAGAACAAATGCAGAACAAGTACAGTCATCTCCACTTATAAGAACACCTCCAAAGAGAATACTTCACCTAAGGGAACACCCCTGTGGTGCAACAGATTTTTCTCATTGTAAATGCTCCAGCTAAAGGAATAGGAACCTTGTTAAAAAGAACACCTTCTTAGCACCGTTAGCGATTAGTTTACTATGGATACAGTACTATTTTGTAAAAAAAGCGACTTGTCATCGTTAGAGTGTCTTGAGGGACACTGATTGGTTTATCAACTCTTTCTGGAACCGTGGTCATACCATTGACACATTTTGTATTCTGATTTCCACGAGTGCACCTCATCGCTACAAAATGGCATGTATACAAACGGCGAAATGTACCGCTGTTTCTCTTGCTTTAGAAAGTTGGAAATTGTTTGAACTCTTGAAAAAAACCTGAATCAGACACGCCGAGCAATCTGGCGTTTCCCATTCTGGTGAGTTTCTTCACCATTCTGTTAAACAATGTACATGTCTTTTATAGTCTTGCTGCTGTATTCTGTAACGTGTGCAGGGGACCTGTGTTAATTTAGTTTGACAGTTACAGCATGATTTTCAAAAGGGGCAAAATAAGAACTAGGTTGCACAGCGATTCCTAAAAGCTGATTTGGGTCACTAAGTATCTGGCTTTCAAAGGGTTTAGATGAAACATGTTGTGAATTCACTTGTTGATGCTTTAACAATATAAATCAAGTGATGTGGTCCCATTAATCAGGCTTTAAAAATCATTTTGCGACCTAGTTCTTATTTTGCCCCTTTTGAAAATCATGCTGTTAGTTTATTAACATTAAGTTAACTCTAAGTAACACCCTTAAGCGATTTATGCTTTTTGACCGTGTTGTTTTGCTTTAGTTTTATTAACGTCAGTTTTTGTGTTACTTTATTATTATACTTTATTAACATACACTTGCTTATTGTTTTGCTTGTACTTATTCAGTTCATTTCATGTGTTGATGCACGTGCATCATGCCAAGTAATACATGCGTATTTATTTATTTATTGATTCATATTGTGTCGTGGCTAACTCCGTCTTAGAGAACACTTTGGCCAGAAGAATACTTTGCTTGCTTCTCGAGGGGTGTTCTCTTAGCTGGAGACTACTGAAAACCTCAAAACCTTTCAGTGCAGTAGCCTTTTGGGACATGACTGTTTGTGTACTGTAACTCCCGCTGCTTGTTTTGTTTACCTCTGTCTGTGTCTGTGATCCCGGCCTGCAAGTGGGCATGTTCTGTGTCTTCTCTACGATTGGTTCTATCTGTCTGTGTCAGTCTTGTAGATCATGGTCTGTCTCACCCCTGTGATTGGTCCTGTCTGTAAACCACTCTGTGTAGATGTGTTGAGGACCAATGGGAGGTGTGTATTGCTCTCCCCTCATATACATACGTGGGGTGGTGTGGGGGGGAGGTGGGGGAGAGCTAAGCCTATAAGAAGGCGCTGAGACGCCGTAAAAATGTTGTTGTTCGGGTTGCCATAGTTCCTGTGCTGTTGTGACAGAGCTGTGGACTCTGGGTTTGAAAAAAGGAGTGCTTAATAAAGCTTTAAAAAGGAACCAGCATCTGTTTTCTGCCTCCTGTGAAACATTACATTGGTGTAAGAAGCGGGATTGAGGTTCAACCCACGAGTGTCAAACAGGAGCAAGAGACAAGAGAGATGGACCAGTGGATCCGCTGCAACCCCGACCCATTCCAGGTCCGGTGGGATGGTGGACTGGAGGATCTCCTCGGTGGCCTGGAGGACCAAGGCTGGTGCCTTGCCCGCGGGGAGTTTGGGCACAAGGCGATATACTGCCCCTTCCAGGAAGAAGAGGAGGTACTGAAAACGAAAACGAAAGCGAAGGAAGGACAGCCGTTCCCAAAGGCAAGCAAGGGAGCTGATGCCTTCTCCAGCATCAGAGATGGAGGTGATGTCTGGCCAACTGCCATAGAGCGATTACGCCGCCGCTGTAATCGCCAGCCAATTGAAGGGCTCCTGCAAAGGGCGTCAGCAGAGAGCAGGAGCAGTGACTGCTGCCAGTACAACCCAACCCCCCACTCCCCCTTACCCCTGCAAGCGCCAGAGGAGAATGGGAGCAGCGACAGCCGCCAGTACAGCATAGTATCGCCACTGCTGGAGTGCACCACTCCACCGACAGCATTTCTGCTGCCGGATTGCCACTTCTGCTGCCAGGGGTGCCATGGTCGGCATTGCTGCTGCCAGCTCCACCTCCGCCGGACAGCGCAGCTCTGTCACCTTCTGTAAGGGAGCCCCAATGGGGCAAAAGTGACTCGGGTATAGTGGGTAGAGAGGGGATTAAAACGGGCAGCCCTTTACAGAAGTCCAGGGGTCATCAGAGGGGTTAAGCGGGCACCCCTGACAGAAGCCCCGGGATCACCCCGGCAGAAGGAGGAGACGAGACCGCCTCCGACCGCCAACCCACCTGCCACAATCCCAGGGGAAAAAAACAGACATGAGGGGAGTGGAGATTTGTTTCAAAAGGGGAGGTGGCCAATTACGACCATGTGCTGCATTGCGCCCTGCAGACTTTTTGGGGACAAAAAGAGACTAAGGTGGGGGCAATGTAAGGATCCATGCGTTTGTGTTTTTGTGCTGTATTTCCACTGTGTTTGTGTACTGTAATTCCTGCTGTAATTGTGTTCCACTCAAGCGCTGTATTTCCCGCCGCTTGTTTTGTTTGCCTATGTCTTTGTCTGTGGTCCCGGCCTGTGTGTGGGAATAGTGTCTTCTCTGTGATTGGTCCTGTCTGTGTCAGTCTTCTAGTGGCTGGTCTGTGTCTCCCCTGCGATTGGTCGTCTGTCTGCCTGTATCAGTCGTGCTGCGCGTGGTCTCTGTCTACCCTGTGATTGGTGTGCACATGTTCCGTGTGTGTTCCCATTGGCCCAAAGTGTGGGGCCAAGGACAATGTTGTTGTTGTTCTGGTTGCCATGGTTTCTGTGTTCTGGGTGCAGAGAGAGCATCCAGATAAATAAAGAATAAGGATTTATAAAGGAACTAGCATGTCTCTCCTGTTTTCTGCCTCCGTCTTAGAGAACGCTTCGACTAAAAGAACACTTTGCTTGCTTCTCGAGGGGTGTTCTCTTAGCTGGAGACTACTGTACTACAGATAGCTTGGCATGTTCAGAAAATGAGCTGCACTTAGGAACATACCTTCTTCCTACTTTCTCTGAGGCTGACACTAAGCTCCCTTGCTTAAAAGGCAGGCTGATAGTTGGCATGCAGAGATAAAAGAAAGAATAGTGAGACAAAGAGGAGGTTGAGTACCACTCCATAACCTAAACCAAGTTTAGGTGATTCAGACAGAGGAATGAGTAAACCTTGACATTTTAAAGGGACATATAATCTGTAAGAGTTAAACAGAACTATGTAGGGATAGAAAGAAGACTCTCATTGCATAGCAGCTTGATCCATTCCTGGTTTTACTACGAATTTAATATGACACACCTGCACTTGTTACCTATACACTGGGGCCAAACAAGCACCTATTAAAAGCTGGAATGGGTGAAACTGCTATGCAATAGTCTTATTTCCATCCCTGCCATGGCTCAAAACATTCAGTGCAGTAGCCTTTTGGGACATATTTCTATAATCTTTAGTAATGTAATACATGATGCCTGCTCCAGAAATGCTTTACTATTCCACCATGTTTGAATGTAATGTGCAATTCAATATTTACTGATTATTAGTGATTCTGAAAGGTAACTCGAGTAATAAAGAGTTTAGTAAATACAAAAACGTACTGTTTGGATCTTGTGAACATCTCTTTCTTTGAAACTGTTCTTCTCCTTTGCACCATGGGAATTTCTATTAAAAAAAGGATAACATGTATTACCTTGAATGCAGTTTATTATCTAGTTAGCAGTGGTTTCTGTGGTTTAATGTGTTCCAATATACTAGAAATCATGCAATCTTTAATATCATAATGCACAGACAAAAAAAAATAGTTTGCCCTGCTCTCATGTCAAGATGATATATAAAACAAATGCAATGAACAGGTCTATAAGAACCTCTTGTTTGAACTCAAGAGAAGATATCTATATTACAGAATTAACTCACATACTGGGAAAAAGACAATTATGTCAGGAAACCACTGTAAACAAGACTAGCTGGTATCTTCCACAGCCAAGTAAAACCAGATTTTTTTCATAAATAAACAGTAGCCAGCTACAACTGCATGAAATCAGCAGCTGTCAACTGAAGTATAGAAAAAAAAAGCTGTACATGAAAGACAACCCCACCTTCGTCAGTCTGCTGGTCCGGATTCGTGGCCCTCCAGCCTGTCTTTGTGGTGGGATTGTTGAAGAGATTTTCTCGTTCGCTGTTAAACACAGACTGAATCCTCCTCTCCTCTGCGTGCAGCTCTAACCGTTTCATTCGCTCCCGGGAACGAGAGACAAAGTCTGGTCGCCGCATTTCCAGGGCTTCCTAAAAATATGAAGGAGCAATGTGATTGCTAACCGGTTTTACAGTTTTTATCTCTGAACACTGTTAACACCAATACAACAAAGATATTCATGTTTTATATTGAGAAAGGCACATGAAACTGTCAAAACGGAAGAAAATAGAGCTTTCTCCCCCCATTAGATTCCTTTATATCACAATGTTATTGGTTTAAACCCTGTGTCCTAAATTTGCAAGACTTCTGCTGTTTTGTTACATTGTCCCTTGCTCATGAACTGAGGGGCTCTAAAAATAAAATATATATATATATATATATATATATATATATATATATATATATATATATATATATATATATATATATATATATATATATATATATATATATATATATATACATATACACACACACACACACACACACACACACACACACACACACACACACACACACAGTGCCTTGCAAAAGTATTCAGACCCCTGACCAATTCTCTCATATTACCGAATTACAAATGGTACATTGAAATTTCGTTCTGTTTGACATTTTATTTTGAAACACTGAAACTCAGAATCAATTATTGTAAGGCGACATTGGTTTTATGTTGGGAAATATTTTTAAGAAAAAAAAAAAATTTAAATATCTTGCTTGCACAAGTATTCAACCCCTGCGCTGTGGAAGCTCCCAGTTTGCACCGATGAAAGAAATTGCCCTAACGAGGACACAATTACCTTACCATTGGCGTCCACCTGTGAACCATTAAAGTTGCTGTCACATTTTATGGATAAAACCCCTCTGTTGAAGGATCATTGGTAAGGCTGTGAATAGGAAGGAAAATGAAGACCAAAGAGCATTCTACAGAAGTTAGAGATAAAGTAATACAAATGCATAGATTATGGAAAGGGTACAAAATAATATTCAAGTGTTTGGATATCCCAGTGAGCACAGTTGGATCAATAATCAGGAAGTGGAAGCTGCATCACACCACCCAGGCACTGCCAAGAAAAGGCCGTCACTCAAAACTCAGCACTCAAACAAGAAGGAGACTTGTGAGAGAAGCCACACAGAGTCCAACAATCGCTTTGAAGGAGTTCAGTGGCTGGGAGTGGAGTAATGGTGCACCAGCCAACCATGTCAAGACCTCTGCATAACACTGGCCTGTATGGGAAGGTGGCAAGAAAGAAGCAGTTACTCAAAAAGTACCATCTGAAAGTATGTCTGGAGTTTGCCAGAAAGCATGAGAGTGACCCAGCTGTGATGTGGGAAAAGGTTTTGTGGTCAGATGAGACCAAGATAGAGCTTTTTGGCCAAAACTCAAAGCACTATGTGTGGCGCAAACCTAACACTGCCCATGCCTCAAGACACACCATCCCTACAGTGAAGTATGGTAGTGGCAGCACCATGCTGTGGGGATGCTTCTCATCAGCAGGGACTGGGCATCTTGTTACAATTGAAGTAAGAATGGATGGAGCAAAATACAGGAAAATACTGCAAGAGAATCTGCTTCGTCCGCTAAAAAACTGAAGCTTGGGAGGAAATTCACCTTACAGCAGGACAATGATCCCAAGCTCAAGGCCAAAGCAACATTGGAGTGGCTCAAGAACAAAAAGGTGAATGTCCTACAGTGGCCCAGTCAAAGTCCTGATCTCAATCCCATTGAGAATCTGTGGCACTATTTGAAGATTGCGGTCCACAAGCGTCGTCAAACCAACCTGAACAACCTGGAGCAAATCTGCCAAGAAAAATGGGCCAAAATCACTCCGACACTGTGTGCAAAGCTGGTACATACTTACTCCAAAAGTCTTAAAGCTGTTATTGCAGCGAAAGGTGGCTCTACCAAATATTAATGTGTGGGGGTTGAATACTTATGCAAGCAAGATATTTCAGTTTTTTATTTTTCTTAAAAATATTTCCCAACATAAACCAATGTCACCTTACAATAACTGATTTTGAGTTTAAGTGTTTTAAAATAAAATACCGAACAGAACGAAATTTCAATGTACTTATAATTCAGTAATATGAGAGAATCGGTGAGGGGTCTGAATACTTTTGCAAGGCACTGTATCTATCCACACCCTCACCTGCAGAGTTATCCTCACAAATGAACGAGGGCCTTTGTTACTGATGGCTTGGTTTGCAATTGGCTGCTCCAGGATCCTGTTGACCAGCTGTTCCTGCATGTGCTTTTCTCTGAGTGGCTCCCTCCAGCGCTTGGTGTAGCCAAGGGGTGCAAACCAGGCAGAACCTGGACTGGGCTCAGAGCTGGGCTGGTTCTCTTTCTTCGACTCGGACTTCAAATCATCAGCAGGAACAAACCAACACACACCTACATAGGAACAAGATAGTGGTGAATCTGCAGTAGTGGAGATGGCCATACTTTACAGTTTTACATAAATGCAGAGAACTGCATGTCCAGTTGTGAGTATTACCATCTGAGGGTCTATATACTTCTCTGTCTTCCCATCCCCTATGGCACAAATACATTTTTACACATATCCAGAATAGCACTTATTGAGTTCTGATAAAACTTGGTTAGACATTCCATAGCACAAGTTATTCAAGTTATAGAATATGAATATAGGGGTATATGGAGCTATAGCTCAGGTCTGCAAGCCAAACCTACATTTTTTCATGTGCATGCGGTAGATGAAAGACACAGTGATTTACTTTTCCAAGTCATCGATGTATTGAAGTATGTGGTGGGGGAATGCTTGTAATGACAAACGGTAGTGCCCCCCCCCCCCCCAAAGTGGTATTTTAGTTAACCATAATGAAATGTCTTAACCAGCATTGTTACTGTATTAAGGGAGAATGGCATTGTTGTAGCGTGTTACAAGGTAATTATAACAGAGGACCACGCCACAGCAATGTCAATATCACTATTATACTACCACTGAACTGTTTTTAAAACAGGTGCCGTTAATTAGAATCATCTTTTCTGTTACTGAGTTATACCAGAAAGACTGACTATCATAGAAAACAATGGGCCAGCAGTGTTCAGTTGGTTTATAATATACTATGTAAAGATCATTTGTAAGAAGGGACAATTAAACCTTTTGTTTTTAGAAGACATTAAAAGGCCATGCAGACTGACCTCGGGGGTGTCGTTGCCTGTTGCTCCTCTTTGTCGTCTTCTCATAAAGGAAGTCCTGTGTTTTCTTATCCATCTTGTTGGGCTGCAGGTCAGGGTTGCTGGGAGCCTGCATGTGTACAGCCCTGGCAAGGTTTGGGGAGGGGAAGGTCATCCCCACATCTCTAGTGTTCTTCTTGGTGGCACTGTTCACTATTTCTAAATCACCTGCAGCCGAGCACACCAGAACTCAGGTTTCACTTTAGGATTGTGACACTGTTAATCATGTGTTACTGATGAGGTTCAGACAGACAAAAACTATTATGCAGGATTTCTACAACATCTCTATTAGATATGCAATGACATACCCTGAATTAGTGTAGTGCAACAAATAACAATAATAATATTTTATTTTTATATAGCGCCTTTCATAGCGGACCACCATCATAAACCGCTTTACAGAGGTAGGCTGTGAACTATGCATTATATGCAGAGTCACTTACAATAGGACATTGATTTAACATCTCATCTGCAGGATGATGCACAAGGAGGTTAAGTGACTTGCTCAGGGTCACACAGTGAGTCTGTCAGTGGTAGAGGTGGGGTCTGAACCCAGTGACCTTCTGGTTACAAGCCCTGGACTTTAACCACTGGACCACACTGCTTCCTCAGAACAAACCTATTTGGTCAGTGGGCCAATTTTGCATTCTCCCATTTTCCTTTTTCTCTCAAAAGGGTGCATGCGGACTGAGGAAGATTGCAGAAGCGATGAATTGTCTGCACTATGTTTGTTTTGCACTTTATCCTGGACAAGTTTTGGCAATCAAATAATATGCAAGTCTTAAAACTGACTTTTTACCTATTGGTGTGCATGCCTATTGTGACTTGTTAACAACTTTCTTTTTTGTTTAATGTGGACTCTGGCACATTGAGAAGCGTTTATTTGACTTGGAGTTTTAAGAGAGTTGTCACTTGGTGACAATGTATTTTTGTTACTTGAAAATAAACATCAGAGTAAGGGGGCAGAGTGTATTTGTGTGGCTTTTTTACAATTGTACAAACCTGCCTGGATGGATTTGCTGACCAGCTTTACAGCTTTCTTATTGGTGAGGGCACTTGAAGGTCCTCGGGGTGCCGGGAGAGAGTAGGTACTTGCAGTTGACACAGAGTCACAGGTCATCTAGAAGACAAAAAAAAAAAACAGTAGTGTCTTGAATTTTCCAATTCCCCTTGTTATGTGGTGTTGAAAATGATCATTTATTTAAGTTATACAATTCAGGTTAAGGGACAGTCAATATGGAAAGTAATTTAAGAGTAAAAAGAAAATATAAAACCTATGGAATTAAAGAAAGTGTGATTGTGGCATATTCATTGACTTATGAAATTAAAGTAATTCTGTATCATTACAGAACAGTGGAAAAGACAGTTCATTATGTGTATTTCTGCACTGAAGTCCCAGGCACAAAACTGTACTTTTTGTATATTTACTATAATTTGAGTTTCATGCACAGGCTTATAGGCTCTCTATGGAGACTTGTGTAAAACATACCTTTACCAACACAGAACAATAGATTAAAATGGACAATGTTCTGTAAAAGACTGTATTTTATAATAATATAAATGACATTCTTGTACATACAGTTGACTCCTCTGTGCTGTACTGAGCTGGAGGGGCTGCAGGTTTTCCATGGCTCCTGCCCGCTCTTCTTCTTTGTCCCTTCTGCTCTAAACTGTCCCTCTGCTTATCAATAGTGCTGTATAGTTTGGAAAGGCTGGGATTGAGGGTCACTCTCTCGGGTCCAAAGGCTCGAATTAACCGGGCAGTGTCGATGGTAGATAAGGTGCTGCCTGTGTCAGTCTGGTATGAGCTTCCTGACTCCGTCTGGACAGCTGTGTCTGTTTCAGAGACCGTTTCACTGAAACTGGGATCCCGCTCTTTCCTTGCAGGGTCTTTCTGGCGGTTCAAGATTATTTTAATACGTTCTGTGGAAATCTCCCTGATGGGCTCAAGCGTCGAAGATGAGCGGAAAGAGATGCCATCTTTGGTCTGGATGGATGTCTGTGTCCCTTCTGGTTCCAGGAACTTCTGCACCCAAGCCTGCCGCATGCAGTGGCCTCTTTTATCTCTCTGTCCCCGTTTTGATTCTTCCCTTTTCCTACTCTTGTTCCTCTCCTCCTCACTCCTGCTCTGCTCATTCTCCTCCACAGACAGGATGGAGTGCTGCACGGGGTTGTTGAGGAGCCTGGAGAGTCGATCAAGCCGCTCCAAAAGGGAATACTCCTTGGAATCTACAGGCTCTTGTCTCTGTCTTTCCTTGAACTTCTCCCACAGCTTGTGCAAACTCCTGCTGGAACGCAGGCTGCGGTCAGAAGTTGGGTCAGTCGTTCTGTGGCTTGCTGTGGTCACCCTGCCACTGGACAGGGGGGGCGCTCTGTCTTTTGAGGTCCAATGCCTTCCAGTCCTGGTTGATGTCAGGTCCTCCCTCACAGAGCTCAGATGCTGGTGTATGTCATCCATACTGTCGTCAGGTTCTCCTCTCAGAGCAGCAAATTCTCCATCTTCCAGGTCTCTGCTGAAATCCAGCTGGTCTATGCTGAACTCTCGCACTTCTCTCCTCAAATCTTCATTGGACTGATGTGTGCCTCTGGAAGAAGAACCACTGTGCTGTGTTGTGGAGCTTTTGCTCAGATCACAAGGGCTCTGCATGTGCTCTGGGTTTTCAATGTACTGGTGATGTCGTCCGGGATGGCTCTGTCCTTGGGACTCCTCACTGATCTGGGTTCTTCCGACTGCCGGGATCTTTTGTGAATCTATTAAAGATTATATATCACGTATGAAAAATCACCCAATCACCATTAAGGACTGGTCATAATTCAAGTACATACGATCACATGTCATTCTGTGCAAAGAACATACAGCATAGATCTAAGTTTAAAAAAAAAAAAACAATGTCCTTTATCTGAATTTGAAAAACACAGAACTTTATATGTTGCAATATTTAAGAAACAAAGTAAATCATATTATTATAGAAACAATGTAACACAATGGCTATACACAATGAAATTTGGTTTAAATGATATAGGCAATTGATTGATCATATGACTGCATTTAGTTTTGATATAAAAACATAGGTGTTACTTTACCTCCTGGTGTCATTTCGTTTTCTTCCCATACAGTTGTGGGCAGCGCTCTCTTGCTGTAGATCCCTTCCTTGTGCCGGGTTGTTATATCAATCTCTATTTCCTTGTCTCTGGAGCCCAGAACCTCTGCTGTGAATTTTGGTGGAATAGCATCATCTGAGCCTAAACAAAACAGTTAAACTACTTAAACAACCATCCCTTGACATGAAACTGGGGCCTGTAGCCCTCCTGACCGCACAACCAATGCATAGTAGAAATGAAACTGATATTTGTAGAAGTAATGAGATTAATAATTCAGAGAAACGGTATCTTGGCTTTCAGCAACCAAGGATCAATTATCACAGTTTAAATGCTATCCTACAAGTGTGAACCGCACTGTAATAATACCAAAACAATACCACTGCACAGAACAAAACTCTCCAGTTCATGTTTACTGCTGTATTTGCTGAGTTGCTAGTATCTGAAAGTTTCAATAATGTGCATATTAACACATTTGCCTTTCTTTATTTGAGGTTTCTTGCAAGTTTAGTTCACACATGTAGCATGTCACAATGTTCAGCTTTTATTTATTTGAATAATCTCTCCCCTAAACTAGTAAAGAAAAGGAGTAAGAAAAGAGCTATCTTAGTGAATAGCAACACTTCATGGTAAATATAGACTGCAGTATATTACTACTTTCTGTCCATGCCATTGATATTTAGTATCCATAAATATCTTAATCAATTCCTACCTGGATGTGAACTTTCTATGGTGGTGTCTGATCTTACTGGTGATATTCTAGACCCGGGGTGTGGGACGTAGAACATCGCATGGCTTCCTTGGGGTTTATATGGCAGCAGCACAGGCTGGTCTGCAGAAGGAAAAAACTGCACCATTAAGAGAGAGTAACGACTCACCCAGAGCTTCAGATAAGCACAACCTCTTCAGATGAGACCGATGAATCCAACTATAGAAATAAACCTTGCTTATAAGACGTTAAATGCCAACACTATTATGCAGAGATTACTGCTTTATTACGGGAGTGTGTGTGTGGGGGGGTGGTACTTGCATAAAACTCAATATGATAAAAAAAAAATGCATCTTTATATATAGGATTCTCTAGCTTTGACAGTTACCAACTGCTCTATATTCTGTGAGCTAGGCTTGGTTGCTAAGCAACCAGGTAAACAATATGGTAGTAAACTGGGCCATGGTGCTACACAAATAATTGAAGCCATCAGTACATGTATCTGAGCTAACAGTTTCCCAATTAAGAGGCTTAAATGAGGCTTTTGTGTACAGAAGTGTAAAACCCCTCCTCCAAGCTGTATTTGTTGCAGTAAACAGGTATGTTTTATACTGTACCATAAATGTAACATTCTATAAAAAAAAATTAAAGTAATTCTTACCTGATGCCTGATCACAAGCGTTGGGTGAGATATGGGACATCCTGTGCAACTGTTCTGGTGGTGTTGTGGAAATGTGATGTCTAGTACTGTGTCCTGCATCCATGGTAGTTTCTGATGCAAACAATGACTTGTCAGGCACATGTGTGGTTATCTGGGTCATGGCATCGGCAGAAGGGGTCCTCACAGTCTGTGTGGGGATGCTGGTCTTTTTACCTTCCTGCTTTGTGGATTCGTTTTGAAGAACAAGGGGGCTTCGTTGTCCAGAAAACTGAACACTTTGGTCGCTATTTAATGCTGTCCTTAGTTCATGGTCTACACCCACTCCTGAATAACCACCATAAACTATTGTAGACACAGCCTTTGATGAGTATGGGGCTCCTTGCACATCTGAAGACCACTGAGGAGTAGGCATTCTTGAAGAACAGGGAAACAAGCTTCGGGTTTCTGGATAAAAGTTGGCACCATTGTCCTCAAGCCTATGATGGGAATTCTCAAACCTAAACTGATTTTCTGCAGAAGTGGACTTCCCATTCACAGGTCTGGGTGATAGTGTTACATGGACATATGACAGTACCTTCTTGGTAGGAGACGAAATAGAGGAAGTACCAGAAGCAAAAGATGAAATCTGTAATGGTGCTGCACTGGACTCCATATTGTTAGGCTCCACAGTGGCCTTTTCTATCAGGGATAGGTTTGGGGTTGATCTAGACATTTGTTTTGTGGCACTTTTCTCAGGACCATGCTTCATGGGGCTTCTGAGCAGCCTATGTTCTGGGGCAGGGAGGGGAATAATTTCTGTAGCAGGAGTAAAGTCATCCTTCTCCTGATCTACTTGTCTATTCCAGGCTGATTCCTCACTAAGTCTCAACTTCAGCTCCTTTTGTGATGCAGGATCTTGATGATGACAGAAACCATAACCTGAATAGGGTTCCTGTACAAACCGATCAATTCCTGATCTATTTTCAGCTTTTTGTACTGCATCTAGTTCGTCTTGTTGAGACAAGGCAATACCTCTCAAAGTATTAGAATGTTTGCATATATCAGATCTTGGAGCAAATTCTGGAACTTGACCAGCTAAATGCTGGGGGACTCTGTCCTGCATTAGGGATACTCTGTGGCTATTAGCATTTGTAGGGACCCTTGGACTAGAAGAATGTCCTTGGCAATCAGATAGTGTTCCTGGCATGGTGTGGAGGCTTCTTGCTTGTCTTCTCTCCAGCTCTGTGTCCCTTTCATTCCCAGATTGATTAGAACCACCTTCAGAAAGCTGTCTGAGATGCAAGACCTCTGGACTGATATGGGGGGAGCAGGAAACGGAAGTAGAGGGGGGCTGTTTACGGGAGGAAAACGTGATGGAAGCAATAGGCTTGTTAGATTCGATAGCCATCCGGCTAGCAGCACCCACACCCGAAACCCCCTCTCTTTGAGCTATCTCCCGGAGGAGAGCATCTCTGTCTCTGCGCAGTGGGGTGCAACGCTCAACACTGGTGTCAAACGGATTGCTAGTCAGTTTCTGCATCTGACTGGAGATCTGGTGTTTCACAGCGTTCAGAGCTAAGAACTGCCTGGTGACTCCTGCAGCAGGCACCCCGAAGTGAACATCACCACTGGAGGTGGCATCAGAATCCGAATCTGTAGTCCACTGAGCCTTTTATGAATGAAAACAAATGGCAAATGGGTTATTTTATGAATGACTTACAGAAGGTATGAATACTTTTAAGCTCCTTCTTCCAGCAAATGTATTTGGTACACAAGCCAATACAAAAATCTGTTCTTATACTTGAAACGCTTAGTAAAAAGAAATAAAGGTATATTATTATATATATATATATATATATATATATATATATATATACACACACACACACACACATATATATGTGTGTGTGTGTGTGTGTATATATATATATATATATATATATATATATATATATATATATATATACACACACACACAGTACTGTGCAAAAGTTTTAGGCAGGTGTGAAAAAAATGCTGTAAAGTAATAATGCTTTCAAAAATAGACATGTTAATAGTTTATATTTATCAATTAACTAAATGCAAAGTGAGTGAACAGAAGACAAATCTAAATCAAAACCATATTTGGCGAGACCACCCTTTGCCTTCAAAACAGCATCAATTCTTTTAGGTACACTTGCACAAAGTCAGGGATTTTGTAGGCATACAGTCAGGTGTATGATTAAACAATTATACCAAACAGGTGCTAATGATCATCAATTCAATACGTAGGTTGAAACACAATCATAAACTAAAACACAAACAGCTGTGTAGGAGGAATAAAACTGGGTGAGGAACAGCCAAACTCAGCTAACAAGGTGAGGTTGCTGAAGACAGTTTACTGTCAAGTCATACACCATGGCAAGACTGAGCACAGCAACAAGACACAAGGTAGTTATACTGCATCAGCAAGGTCTCTCCCAGGCAGAAATTTCAAGGCAGACAGGATCTTTTGAAGAAGCACAAAGAAACGGGCAACGTTGAGGACCGTAGACGCAGTGGTCGGCCAAGGAAACTTACTGCAGCAGATGAAAGACACATCATGCTTACTTCCCTTCGTAATCGGAAGATGTCCAGCAGTGCATTCAGCTAAGAATTGGCAGAAAACAGTGGGATGCTGGTACACCCATCTACTGTCCGGAGAAGTCTGGTCAGAAGTGGCCAGAAAAGCCATACCTCCGACGTGGAAACAAGGCCAAGCGACTCAACTATGCACGAAAACACAGGAACTGGGGTGCAGAAAAATGGCAGCAGGTGCTCTGGACTTATGAGTCAAAATGTGAAATATTTGGCTGTAGCAGAAGGCAGTTTGTTCGCCGAAGGGCTGGAGAGCGGTACACCAATGAGTGTCTGCAGGCAACAGTGAAGCATGGTGGAGGTTCCTTGCAAGTTTGGGGCTGCATTTCAGCAAATGGAGTTGGGGATTTGGCCAGAATTAATGGTCTCCTCAATGCTGAGAAGTACAGGCAGATACTTATCCATCATGCAATACCATCGAGGAGGCATCTGATTGGCCCCAAATATATTCTGCAGCATGACAACGACCCCAAACATACAGCAAAAGTCAATAAGAACTATCTTCAGCGTAAAGAAGAACAAGGAGTCCTGGAAGTGATGGTATGGCCCCCACAGAGACCTGATCTCAACATCATCGAGTCTGTCTGGGATTACATGAAGAGAGAAAAGCAACTGAGGCTGCCTAAATCCACAGAAGAACTGTGGTTAGTTCTCCAAGATGTTTGGGCCAACCTACCTGCCGAGTTCCTTCAAAAACTGTGTGCAAGTGTACCTAGAAGAATTGATGCTGTTTTGAAGGCAAAGGGTGGTCACACCAAATATTGATTTGATGTAGATTTTTCTTCTGTTCACTCACTTTGCATTTTGTTAATTGATAAATATAAACTATTAACATGTCTATTTTTGAAAGCATTCTTACTTTACAGCATTTTTTCACACCTGCTTAATTTTTGCACAGTACTGTATATATATATATATATATATATATATATATATATATATATATATATATATATATATATACATATACACAGACACACACACACTAGTGCTGGGGTAAACACAGGATTTTCATATTCAGATATTTGCTCATAATTTAAATATTCGTTCGGATATTCGTGGCAGAGACAGCATAGCAGCAGGGGACCATGGCCCCTGACTGCGCGCTTTATTTTACAGCAAGACATTACAATATGCAACACGTAGAAAAATATCCCAGGAGTAAAGAATACTTTGTGTAGGTCTTACTTTACCCCAGTGAATTAACTACAAAACAAAGCATGCCAAATCGCAGTTCAAGTAAATGTTGTTTTGTTTATTCCTGAAATAAATAGCCGCTTTTTAACTTTCCTTTCCATTCCTTGCCATTGCCATTTCTTCACAGTAACAGTGAACATAGGCACGTTTTCATAAAATAATAATGTTTAGGGTTACTTGTGGCTTTTTGTAGCTGAACAAGCAATCAAAAACTTCAATTTAACGTTAAACACTTCAAACAAAACAACTGTGGAAATGGCATTGTAAAATGAACGGGAAAAACTCATGCTTTAGCTCTCATTTAATATATTCCACATAACAGAAAGTCGCAATAAAAAATATGTAATATATACATATTACTATGCAATATTTCCAGCAAGTTTGGCACTTGTTAAGCGAGGCATTTCAGAATGACATGCTTGACTTTTTTCTGTCCCATGAGATTCTGAAATAGCTCTAAAGTAGCACAACGCTTTTTTGTCCCAGATGGCATTCCATAGAGATCACTAAAGCCGGGCTTACAATGCACGATTTTTGCAATCGGGAGACCCAGCGCCAGTCACACTACCGATTGAGCTACGATTTCTCACTGTAAATCGGGGATTGCAAGCTACACACACTACACGAGATATCTTGTCCCGGAGTGTGCCTGTTTTCATTGCAGAATCGTAGATATCATTCGGGAGAATCGTGGACTTTTTGCACAGAAAAAAAAGAAGAAAACTTGGAGAAGCTCCATTTGGACGCGCAACTTGCTTAATAGTCGTGGCCAGTACGCACTGATGATGCAACTTGAATCGAGGTGCAACCAAAATAATAAAATCTAGTCTGTTCAAAAACCGCAACACTCGCTTGTAATACAAAATATTTATTAGATTAAGAGATTGGCGTGTGAGATTGCCTGTCAGGCGATCTTCATCAGAATACCAAATTCTAATGAATAATTTGAAGGCTTTTAAACTAATAAATATTTTGTACTACGAGCGACTGTTGCGCTATTGAACATATATATCTTTAATAGTTGGCTACTACAAGTTTGTTATAGGTTTAAATATGCAACAACGTAATATACATTCTTTCTATTTCTCACACACACACACAGATGCGCACCCCTCCTCGTATTTTGAATACATTAGCAATACAAGCATACAGTAGGGGTTTGAAAGGGATATCGAATACGAGTGACTGTAGAAATTGATTGGCAGGACAGCACATACTACCACACATAGTATCTGCTTTGGCGTTAACAAGTTATAACAATTATTTACTTACCAGGTACCTTCAATGAGCGATCATGATAGGAAATGTCACTTATGTCAAAGAGGGGCACACCCTTTCTCTTCGTTGCTATTGTTGCTAGCTTGTCCTATTGGCTGCTGGAAACTTTCGTCAAGAAATCAGCCCGTAGTCCCTCTTCACTAATTGATTTGTCTGGGACTAAAGTTTTCTCACATGTTTGAAATTTGTCGGGACGTCGTAAGAGCGTCGGGAGATCACAGAAGCTAATAACGGGGCATCGTAGACCCGCTCACACTTATTTATCGACCATTTTGTCCCCGACAACCTCAATTTATCCCAGATTTTTTTTAATTAGTCGCCGACTCCTCAGCTAATCGGCGATCAGCAAAAGTCGTGCAGTGTAAACCCGGTTTAAGGATGCACGCGCATCTGTTTTGTTTACTTTTTGCTGTCTAAAACTTTTAAATAGAGGCTCAAGAGCTGCTGTGCTGATCCTGTTTTTTTTATTTTATATATATATATATATATTATATATATATATATATATATATATATATATATATATATACTTTCATTAATTATCACATGGAGCTCTTTTTCATTTGCCATTTTTTAAACTGTTGCGCAAATTCTGGTGAGACGGTAAATAAGTGTAAGGTATTTTTGTCATTTGTAGCAGAATACGAACATCTGATTTTTGTATCCGAATACATGTCAAAAAATATTAATTTGACTATTGGAATAGTTGTCCCAGCACATTATTTATTTATTTATTTATATACCATTATTATAGTTATTATTTATTTTTTTTACTTTACTAGTTGATTAAAGTGTATAAATGAATAAACAACAATTTACAGAAAAAGAAAATTGGTTATCCATTATTTTATAAAGAGAAATAATAGGCCCTAAACGTTGTAGTAGTAATTATAATATAAATTACAATAAAAACGCACCCTGAATTAAAAGCACTCTGTTAAATAGTTTTCTAATTTAAAGTAACAGTAAAAAATTATGAATGGATAAATTTAATCTTACCAGTTTCTTCTGCAGCATTTTTTTCTTTTTTTCTTAAGGCAAATGAACAATCCAGAAACAAAACACATCTCTACAAAGTATAGGGATACTCTCAGCACAACACACCAACCTCTAAACAGGTTCCACTGCAAACTCATGCTATAAAGAGGGGTCATTACTTTCAGAGGGAAGCTCATTCAGTAAACAACTAACAAATCCTAGTCTTGCACAGAATTCAATAAAGAATCCTACGATCTGAAAACAAAGCATACATGCTCTGAAAATCTTAGCATCCCATGCTCAATCAAGCATCACTTCTGATGAATTACCTTCAGCAGTAACTAACAAGTATCCCGGCTGGCAGACCCTGCCATTGATAAAACAAACACACTGAAATAATGTTATTAATATCCCCCCTCCTCCCCACTATTAAATGCCTTATGACTGCTGTACAGCTCATTACTGCAGGTATTGTATAGTGCACACCACGATTCCCATCAAGGCTTTCAGACCTAAGAAGTTTCCAGGAAGTTTTCAACACAAATCGACAGAAACTGGAAGAAGGCTTCCGGCAATAACAGAAAGAACTGGACCATTCCCTTTTACACACAGTCATCTGCACAAAGCCTGCCAATTGTTACAAAATAAGCACAGACAAAAGGAAGCTTAAATATACTGTAAAATACAATTAATTTGTTTTCAATGGTTGCCAAAGCAAACTATTATTTAAAACAAGTCTGGGCTTGCTCCCTTCATCGTTGAAAAAAAAGATTCACAGCACAAAGAATGAGAATGACAGGTTTCTGTTTCAAGCAGGCACATACTTTGACATGACTGCAGTATGAAAATAACACCCATGAATTGCATGTGACTGTCCAGTAAAATGCCAACGCAGTGAAGTCCACCAGTCAGGAATATTGGATTATACTGTATATGACAAGTTTACTGAAAAATAACAACGTAGGGGTATGACAAAAATAAAAACGTTCATTAAAATGCTGGTTGTAAATAACAGGTTAACCATTATTCTGGACTATATATATATGAACACACACCTTTGTGGTTGTATTTTTGTTCTTGGTGTTTTGCAAGAGCTCCGTTTTAATTTCTTCGATTCTCAGCCGGTCCTCTTTACCCAATTCCAAGGGCTCAGGCTGTTCCTCTGCTAGCTTTAGTTTCATCCAGTCTGAGAAAAGAAGAGGCATGTTTGACTGAATCAAAAAAACAGAATAATAAAGAAGTGGGTTATTGTAGCAGCCAGGTACAGGATGTCTGGCCTTGTGGTTTAAATTGAATCAGAACCTTGAACAGATTTGTTTCAATTCCCTAAGCCACTAACACACTCTGGTCAGCTTCTAAATTGTATGACTAGTCTGATATCTAAAGTACATACAACATATCGGTATTAATATACAGCATACACATTATTGAATTATTTTGGTAAATTATACCCACTGGGTAACAGTACAGTACTTGAAATCCAAGTGCAGTTGGCCCATAATTCAAAGAACGGCAGGGAAGTACAGAGCTCGCACAAAATACTGCATTCCTGTTGGACACCCTTTATGGGCTAGGGTGGCTCCAGTTTTGCAGCAAGGAATATTCCGAAGAAACGCTTAATAGCTGGTGCTCACTTAACAACGAGAAATAAAATTTTACTTAGGTTATCAATACTTAAGAGCGGTTTCTAAATATTGGCGTTAATCATATCCTTTTATTTCAAAGCAAAAATAAATTTGACACATTTCAATCGTAACTTTAAACACTGAACCATGCATACATTTGTACCAAGAGGAAACTTTTTTTTTTGTAGTACTGTAATAGAGAGAACAAGAAAATTAACTTTCACTGTGTCAGAACCAGATTCCAGCTAACATAATAACATAACTTCTACTGTTGCGTATCTTACCACGTGCTTTGCGTTCCTCCTCATCTGCCTCAGTTATAATGCTGGATGCCATTGTCGCTGGAGACTCATCTTTAAGGAGGGTGGCAACCCGTGCAGCCAGAGAATCAACACTGCTGCTGTCGTCAATTGCTGTTACCTTTTCACCTTCCTTTAGGTCAGACACATGAGGAGTCATTTTCGGAACAGTTTCAATATCCTCAGGTGTTGCTGTTGGGAACCTCCCTGCGAGCTCTTGTGCAAGATCACGACCATCGTCCACCTCCTGGCTGATATCTCTGGGGAGCCTCATGAGAGCAATGCTGGTAGGGGCCACTTTTTTCTGGATGGCTTCACTGCAGCCTTCTGGCTCAGATCGCCTTCTGGTTTTGGCTGTGAAGGATGGTTGCACAGCTTCCCAGGGGAGCTCTCCAAGAGGCACCCACTCAACATCTTTGCTTACACAGATTTGTCCACTGGCATCACACAAGTGGGATCCAGAGGAATCCCTGTGGGAAGTTGCGATAGGCTGCAGAGAGCTATCCTTCCGAGAGCTGTCTTTCAGTCCATCCAATGTCAACATGGACTCTGAAGAGGACTTCCTCCACAGCAGCGATGACTCGCTCTCCTTGTTATCCACAGTAGAAGTAAACGAGTCTTGAAAGCTGTCTAACTTCCTATGCAGGAATGATGAAAAGTCATCTGATCCCTTTAAGGATGCAGACAGGGATGAAAAGGAGGACCTGCCGGACACAACGTTCTCTGCCTCGCCCAAAAGCTTTCGGATCTCTTGCAGGGTTTTGGACCCAACGAAAGAGTCGTCTCTTAGATCCAGGCCTCGACAACTTGCTTCAGTGGCCAACCATGAGGCTTCTTCTGCTTGTGCATCTCTGAGCCCGGCTTGACAGTCTTTGTCAGCCAAAGGACTCGAAGGCAAACTATCTGAAGTTGCATTGCCTGCACTGGATTCAAACTTGTCGATGAGGTTCTTAACGCGTGTTGAAATTAGATTCCCGCTGTCATTCAGATGTGGGCTGCTGGGCTCCGAGGCTGGTAGAGGCTCAGCGTCTTTGGACTTTTTCTGATCAGAGGTGGCCTGAGAAGGTTGCTGGGGTGGGACATCTAATGAGCGGTCTAAAGGATGGAAAGCCGTCTGAAGGCTGCACTGGCTGACTGGTCTTTCAATAGAAGACCTGAGAGCTTCCTGCACAGAGAACTCAGCAGGTACAGGAGTATCGCTGTCTATATCGGAGCCCATAGGGATGGACATGCTAAGCGTGGAGTTAATAGAGAATATGCTTGATTGAGAGAAATCTCCCTTCATTGGACTACCTCCTAAAATAAAAGTAAAATGAAAAAAAAAATGTAATTGGTCGATTGATTAATTGAATGTGATATCAAAGGTTCTGGTTTTCATGACCTTGAACATAAATGGCTCCATTTCAAATTGTTTAAATGGAATATCATTTTAATGGATGTAGTTATTTGACTGTTCAGATGAATGAATGATTGCAGGTTTTCAAAACAGTCCATTTACCATCTTACCTTCTGACTGCTGTACACTTTTTGTTGGCGTGCAAATAGACCCTTTCATCGAAAATTCTGGCTCTCTGATTGGCCCTCTTGGTGCAAATGGGTTAAGTATTGCAGACGGCGATTGGTCGATCCCAAGGTTGCGAAGGTAGACCTATAATAGTATGAATAAGAAATTAATATAAACTGCATGGTTTAAGTTAACCTTGACATTATACTACAGATTCATGATGTGTGGCTTATTCTTTTTTATGTTTTTTAATAATAATTTTAAATAGGATAATTAGCTATATCAATATCGGATATTGTTAAGCAATGACTTTTCCCCCTAAATTGAGAATGAGAGACAAAAAAAAAATGTTTCATGGCATATGACAATACAGACTAATCATTGTAATTTAAAAAAAAGAAAAAGACATATACAATTTCATTTTTATAGAACTGGTTTGGGTTAATAGTTACTTTATAGACAGCATGTCTTTCCAGTGGTGCACAGCAAAACACTACTTACAGGAATTCTTTCTTCAAAGTTCAATTCTGTGCTCTTGGCTGGAGATGTTGGATTTGTGGCCCAGTAAGGGGCATAGTTATCTACTTCCAAACTACTGGGAGAGAAGGCTGAAACAGCCCCTGTGGACGGGGACAGTGTCTGCTCACCAATGCGGCTCATTTCCCGAGAACTAACACAGGCACCATCGCTTGGAGAGACATCGCTGAATCTGTCAATGGTGATTTTGAAAGATGGCTGTGAACCCTGCAACTTATCCGATTCCTTAGGGTCTGAGCCAATAACTTTGTCTTCTGAGCAGAAGCGATCCTTCTCCACTGGGCTAGCAGTTTCACTGGGACTGGCTGTTTTTCTGTTATCCGACACACTATTCCTATCCTCCACATGTGCACTTCTCCTTTCAGAGGTCTCCTTAACCTGCATTAAAACAGACTCTACTGAGCTTCCATCTGCACCAGCTTTTACAGCAGCATCCAGATTTTGTGCATTCTGAAGACCTTCATTCTTCCTTGTTTGAGGGTCCCCAGCTTGTTGAATCTGTTTTCTTGCAGTACCAACGGAAGTACAAGACAAAGACCTGCTCAAAGACCTTCTTTCGAGAGCTTCTTTGCTTCCGGACTGCTCTGTAGCTGGAGTCGAACCTCCAGAAAAAGAAGCAGCAAGGTTCCTTCTAGGACTGCGGAAGCTCTCTTGTGATGTGGGCAACTGTGGCGATGACTTGCCACTGTTCTGCCGGGAAAAAATCTGGTTTAATGAATCAGCAATGGCACTGAAAGCCTTCTTCTTGGGGGACACGCCTGTGAAACCACACAAGGCCAGGTTGTCGAAAGTAGTTTTACCTGAAGTCTGAGTTACATTCCATGCTCCTACTTTCTCTATATAATTCAGAGTGGGCAGAGAACTAACCTTTCTTTTGTTACAAAGTGACGCAGCACTTAACACTTCACTGCCTTTGGTGCTACTCCTCTGACCAGCTGGTTCAATTAAGTCTTTGTTGATGGATGGGGCAAGAGTAATTTTGGAGGAGACACTTTGCTGTACATCAGTGGAAGGCAAAGACACTTCATGCTTTGATTCAACTGGAGTGAGCTTGCCGGTAGCTGGACGCACAGTGGCCCTGGGTACGTTTGGAAACACCCCTGGAGTCGACTGAGAAACAGGTTGTGCAAGCGATCTAAGAAAGGAGCCGCCAAAAGTGGTGTGACTGACTGACGAAGACAGATCGCTCTCTTTATATCCTCGCTCAAAGCTGCAACCCGATGATGCAGTTAATTCACCGTTGCCAAGACCAGTCTGCACTTCTACAATTGTGCTGTCCTTTCCACTGTATGTTCCCAAGGAGCCTGTGTTGGGGGTGACTGGATGGCAGGTTGGTTGCTGAGGATCACTTATATTCTCTAGTTTGGAGGAACCTGACAGAGTCTGCCGTTTTTGCAAGATCTCAGAACACAGCTGCTTACGTAGAGCAATGGATATCTCTTCATCTGACTTGCCATGCCAAGACCTTGTGGTAATATTGGACAGTTCAGACCTACGTGACTCATTTAAATCACTTTTCTCTATAGCCCTAGGTGTTGATGTTGTAGATGAGACTGAAGTTCTTGTAGGTGCTGAATCTCGTGGGGTTTTAAATATCTCCTTATCTGAAAAACCTGAAGAGCTTCTGGAGAGATCAAGTTTTGGTACCACCACATCTTCCAGCTGTTCTGCTGGATTTGCATCAGAATTACTCTTTTCAGTGTTGTCAGTATAAACAGTTGGTTGCAAATTCACTTCTTGATCTATCTGGGGTACACTGGAAGACAAAGTCCTATGAGAAGAACTACCACTGCTGGACAATCCAACCTCTTTTTCCAGGAGCTCCATTAGGAGTGGAGCAGGAACACTACTATCTAAAAAGGTAGCATCATCGTCAAATGAGGCCTTAAACATGTTCTCCTTGAGAAAAACAAGTGATGAATATTCCCCAGCACGAGCTTGACTATTCTGATATTCAGCTCCAGGTTGAGACTCTGGAGGTTTAGAATGTTGGTCTTCCTCCAGAGGAGCAAACAGCTCTTCTTTAGCATCTCTTTTGAGCTCATCTGCTTCATCCATAGAGGCAGGCGATATAGTGTGCTGGGATAAAGAGCACACGCTGCTTGCATCATCTGCACAAGCTGTGCGAATGGCCAGCGGGTGCTGGGACAGAGAGAAATCTGTAGAGACTTCTGTGGCTGCAAGCTGCACAGCGTCGCTGATTTGGAGTGGTCTTGTGAACCTTTCAGACAGACCAGAAACATCTGGAGATTCTCTGAAATAAATGAAGCAAAAAACTTAATTGTATAGCTAAACAAACGAACTACCGTCTGCACTTTTTATTTAACTATATATTATTAAAATATGTTTTTAGTGTAGGGTCTTGTGAATGTTGAATGTAAGCCGCACAGTGGGCTGGATATCTATGCTGACTCTAACTCATCTGTACAGTACTTTGTTAGCTTAGCATTGATCAACCTAACCAACCCTGGATACCACCAGTCAAATGAAAGCTTTGATAATTGAAAGCCTTAAGTCATAATCTCAATGCAGACAGGAAAACACACTTATTTAGGCTACTGTACTTCCTCAGCATAGTACTGATATAGCGTTTAAATAGTTCGCAAAAAATATGATATATATATATTATATATATATATATATATATATATATATATATATATATATATATACAATATATACATAGATATCACTGATGACAGACTGAGCTGCCAATGTACTGTGCTATTTAAAATCTGAGTTTTACCTAAGGGGAGCAAAATCCAGTTCTGTGCGTTGAAAGAAGGTATCATCAGACAGACTTTGACCTTTAGTAGAGTATACAGCAAGTAATGGAAGAGTAGGAGACAGGTGACTATCCTGAAATTCTGTGAAGAAAAGGAGCATAATCTGAGAAATAAATAAATAAAACAAATCTTCCATACTAAAAACTCAGGGCACACATGTTTACAAATAGCTCTGAATGTAAAAACAGTCCGCACACTTATCACTGAACTATATCATCGCACTGATCTTGGAGTGAACTCTACAGTAAGTGTTTATGGGGTTTGCACGGTTGATGGCATCCATCTCTTCCCAGTACTAAGCTGCCAACATTCCCACAGAGAACCAATGTATCTGATCCAAAGCTGGCTCACTGTGTTTGCAATGCTACTGTAGCAACATTAAGCAATGAAATAAAATGAAATGACAAGGAAGGATGTAATATAATGTTTTTATGTACCGAGCTGGGGAGTGTTTGATCTGCTTCCAGCTCGTAGCTTTTTCATGCCCTCGCTCACTGTTATCATCCCTTCCTCGAGAGTGGCTAACTCGCTCCCTGTGTGTTCTGCGCCCAGCCTGCTCATTGATGCTGCGGTGAGCTGGCTAACATTATCCTCCGCTGGCAACTGGTACCAGGTCTCCATACCCTGAAACACATAAAACCCCAAAACCTCCAGTTTAAAGTTAGCTGGGTAATGCTTAACAGAGCTTGGTTGAAAGCTGGGGATCATTGTAAATTGTGCCAAAACTACCAGCATATTTCTTAAAGCTTAAAACACACGTTACCAACAGGGTACACGTTAGCATTTAAAGAAAAGAATGTCCTTGAACATACAAAACAGACTTTTTCATAAAAAATATAGTGTGTATATATATCTCTTTATTAGGGTTGCTAATAACCGGCATCTACTTTATATACTTTTTTTATATATATATCACACAAGTCACTGAATCTTGCCTAAACCTTCTCCTGTGACAGTCACGTAGGTTGCAAGTAGAGGCTAACTTCACTATAACAAACTCTGTCTTTATCAATCCAAACAGCAAGAACTGATTTTTTCAATGGAAATTTGCCCTATTAGAACGATCACGTACAGGATCGACCCGGATACAAAGATCTCAGTACTGACTGACACTGAACTTTTTCCAGTGTGAATGTGTTATTCTCTCAGTGAAAACAAAGACCTTGGTTGGCTAAGTCAAATATAAGGTTAATTCAAAGATAACTTATTGTAGTGTGACTCATGCATGACGTATGCAAGTGTTGCCTGTCCACCATCTTCACACAAACTGCAAGCAGGCAACAGGCATGAGGAGGCAACTGCAAACAGTGCATTGAGAAAAGCACAAAAAAATATAAAGCAATCTACTCTGGATATTTTTGTTTCAAGAGAAAGGACACGTAATTACTGTATTCAGCATGAAAGCGTACATTCTTTCCTTTTTCATTTCTTTACTGTTTTCTCATAAACATACCATTTAAAAGCTGATCAAAGTGAACAAATCTTCATAAAATTACAACATATTTATGTTCAATTCAAATTGGGCACTTCTTCATTATTCTGATGCAGCAAATTGCCAAACCCTTTTATAACGAATACCCTGCTATAACGAACATTTCTTTCCAGGTCCCATGGGGGTTCGTTATAGTGAAGTTAGCCAGTAATTCATTATTTTGAGTTGAGAGGGGGGTTATTATGAGGAACACTGCATTATTAATGCAGCTGCAGCCTAACACAGAACTTGAAATATATATTAAAGTATATGCAAAAATACATGGGTACCTGTTTGGCGCTCTGCACAATGGCCTCTCCCAAAGAGAATCCACTGGTGCTGGATACGTGGGTCCCACTGCCAGGGCTGCTGCTTTGGCTCATCAACTCCTCTGTGCGACTGTATCGGGGCAATGTAGGCGTTGTGGCAATGGGCTGAAAAACAAGGAGATAAACACATCACTGAATCTTATTCTTTTATCCTGGATACACCTGCAGGGGAAACATCTTCTTGTGTTAATACTGATTCCTGTGGTACTCCACTGGTTACTTCGCTCCATTTTGAGGTTTCTCCTCTAATCAGTATTTTTTTTTTTCTACATGTTAACCACTCCCTAATCCATGTGCATGCATTTCCCTGAATCCCTACTGCGTTCAGTTTTAGAATTAATCTTTTATGCAGGACTTTGTTAAAGCTTTCTGGAAATCTAAATAAACCATGTCACATGCTTTGCAATTATCCATTGTCAATGTTGCATCCTCAAAAAAATCAAGCAGGTTAGCTAGACACGATCTGCCTTTCCTAAAACCATGCTGACTGTCTCCCACGATACTGATACATTATAGGTAATTTTCCATTTTGGTTCTCATTATAGTTTCCATTGCATCTCATTACATAATACACTCATATAGGCATGGGCTAAATTGAAATAAGGTGTTCAAAATGTAAA
The DNA here is from genome assembly GCF_017654505.1 of Polyodon spathula. Classification (NCBI taxonomy): domain Eukaryota; kingdom Metazoa; phylum Chordata; class Actinopteri; order Acipenseriformes; family Polyodontidae; genus Polyodon; species Polyodon spathula. Next base: position 106,945,398 of record NC_054534.1, on the reverse strand, counting down.
ATTCTGATTAATTCAGTTTTCTTCACAGGTGCAACCAGTTTACCAAATGCAATCTTTTTTTCTGACAGGCTTATGCAGTGTGGACCTATAGGAAATGATTATTTTGTGATGCAGACACCATGCAATTACTGAGGGATTCCAGCTCTGTAAACCTGTCAAAAACACATGCAATCTCTTCATGTAACTTTTAAAAAGAACGATTTTATTTGGAATTTTCTAAAATTGGCACATCTTAAACTGCAGGAGACTTAATTAAATTTGAGAGCCAAGCTAGAGCCCAGGCGTCTGGTTACCATAGCACTTGTAACAGACTTCCTAGCAACCATCATAGAACAGAATGGTACACTGCTAGCAATAAAGACAAGCTCACAACTGAACGCTTACATTTACAGTTTTTAATCTCTGCCGGTGAGAGAAGCACATTTTTAAAAACGGAATGTGAGCAGAATATAAAACAATATGGCAGAGTTTTGGGCATTAAATATTTCGGTAATTAGCTATACTAAATGCAGGGGTGTAAACTGTGATTACCTCACATTTAATAGAACTATTATTATTATTATTATTATTATTTACATATATAGGATTATGTGCATGCGATATCTATCCTTACATGTTAAACCGACACAGATTAATGCATCCGGCAACAGATGGCGCAGATTTGAAATAACATGGACGAATATGTCTGTGCATTATTTGAAATAAACGATGTATTATTTCATGTATTCAATCAACTGAGAGTTTACTCCACTAGTAGAAATAATGTAACCATGCAACATGTACAACTCGTTTTAAATATGTGATAAAGATACATGTGTAATGTCTTTCTGTATCGTATCAATTCAAATTCTTAAACTACACTACAGACTGTGGCTCTAATAAATCTAACCTTATCCGCACGTCGCAAATTTAGAATAATTCTGGTTGCACCAGCATTTCATATCCATAAATATAACTAAATTATCTTCATCCCTAACGACGTATAAACAAGGTTACGTTAATTCAAATTCATTATTATTTTACACTTACTGAGCTGTCGCTGCTCTCCTCTACTTCGTGCAGCTCCATGTTGTTGCTCTGTAACTGACTGCCGCATGCGTACTAAGGTCTGCGCTGGTCTACAAGCACCGTAGCTAAGGACGCTAAGCGAAAGCCCGGAAACTCGAGCGGGAGATTCAAAAGCAGTGTGGGGAAACAATAGTTAGATGGCGACTTCTGCTGGATAGGAGAAAAAAGCACAAGCAAAAGCTTTATTAGCTGGAATTTAAAGAGACTTCGGGCCATACATTATTTACAAAACATTTACCAGCTCACTAGGTTTGCACAAGAACAGAACTGTAAAGAAGAGGTGTCAACTTTGCACAAATGTGTGAATAAGAGAGTGAATAATTTACTCTCTGTCTAACATTGTTAAAATCCTGTAGTGTTATACCGTGAGAGAAGAAAGATGAACTAAACCATGGTGAGGATTAATAACCTGAGTGCAAGTTGTTTTTTGAGATGGCGGTACTTTCATTAGAACACACTCTACCAACGATACAGGCATGAGGGCAGTGTAGGTATCTCGAAAATGTAGCATATTTTACATTTTACAGGGTTCATATTCAGCTCATGGAATGGGTCTGATGGTCTCAACACGTGCTTTTTCTGACTTGGCTTGTCTTGGTATGTGGAGGGTTAATGTAAAACTAGTATATACATTTTGATAAACGCATATTTCTTTACACACTTTATTCGTTGTGATACATATGTAAGATATTTTTGCACGTACAGCAGTATCTGAAATGATATTCAGTTAAGACGTCAAGTACTCAATTATTTTGGTCTTTAAAAAAATCAGAACACGAGCTATATTTATATAATTTAATAAATTAACATTACATTTAAACTTAACTTTTGTGTTTAACAAAATCAGAGTAAGTTATCATAACACATAATTAAAGAAAAGATTAACATAACAGGTAAATGCTCCAAATAATTACAAAGCAGCCTTTCCTCAAATAACGACAATAACTTAATGGGTTAGTAGTTTTAAAATGGCTTGGATAAATTAAGTGCTGTGATTGGCTGAACACGATCCATACAACTTACAACTGAAACAACATTTAAATCACAGCATTTTTTTTTCATCTATGTCACTAAGAATTACAAAAAAAATGACAAATATACTGTGTATTTAGTCAGAGAACAGAACAAAGAAGACTCTCTGAGGCACGCAGTAGCAGTAACACTATTCAAAAGCTATCTGAGAAATCACCACGCAATTTCACTCAGTATGTAATACTGTATATGCAGCAGCTGCATCTACTTATTAAACTAATTATCGTCTTATAAAACTGACTAGCGAGTATGCAATCTTTAAACTCGACACCGCTACCCTCCGATTTCAGAAACCTATTTAAAACAAAATTAAAATCTCTCCTGCTCTCTGCTGATACAACCGTTAGGCTTTTAAACAATTGTGCTCGCCGCGGACTGGAAGGACTGCCGCACTGCGCAAACTCACACGGGAGCTGTTCAGTCCACTTATCATCTATGCTGGTTTACAATCTAGGGAAATTATAACGGTGACCAGCATCGGTGTGAAAACAAACTCAGAAATTATTGGTCAGCTTCTACTGAAGACCGCAAAGCGTAAACATGATCATTTCTTACCAAATAAATAAATAAATAAATAAATGAAATACACACTCAGAAGCCCGTCCCTCGAGTGGCAGCCCGGCTGTTCCTTGAATCCTCCCTTAGATGTGGGAATTGTGCTTTCAATTCACAAATGTCACTGCATCTCGAAAAATTTTGCTGTAAATGACAACGTTCAATGTAATGTTTATGGCAAAAAACAAAGTACAATATATATGTTACAATCAAACACTCCTCAGGGACTATTTTTTCTCAGTGGAAGGAAAAATAATATACTTTTTTTTTCCTTAAAAAAGGTAGTTTGTGTTTTTTTTTTTTTAAATGTAGCCATTTTATAAGCACTATTGATATTAGAGTTGCACAGTTTTTCTATCACTTGATTTGATCTTTTTATTATGTAATGTATTTTTAATTAGTTTGAATGTTTATGTTATTTGATTTGTGTTGTACTATTACTGCCATGATTATACAAAAATCTATACCATGCTTTTTGGGCCTGGGCGTTCTCTAAAGAAATTGTCAGTTTGCACAGTACCTACTTGTATATTGCCTGTTTGCACACGAACCGCCATCATTTTTCTTTCTTTAAATTCTGGCAGTAAATTAAAGCTATATTGGCACTTTGTTTGACTAATCTTGTCTCTAAGCCTGTTAAATTTAAATTGTGACCAACTCTAGGCTGCATACACTCCTTGAGTAATTGTAAGAGGTATGACAGTAATACATTGCAACCCCCCCATCAGTGCTGTTAATTCAAAATGAGTTATAAGAATGATGAAAAGGTTAATGACCATGACATATGGGTGTCATTTTTGATGGAGATCTTTCATTCGAGCTACACATTAGTGTCTTTTTTCATTTTAGAAACATTACGAAACCAAGACATTCTCTATTGCTGGCAGAGAGACCGATGCATGTCTTTGTAACATCGAGGACTGATTATTGCAGTGCTCTTGTCTCTGCTATTTCAAGTTGTGTTTTATCTGGATTGCAGCTTGTTCAAAATGCTGCTGCCAGTGTTTAGAAGAGCAAAGAAGTATGAACACATTACCCCTGAATTGGCAGCCTTGCACCGGCTTCCTGTTGATTAGGATTGAGTTTAAGGTATTGCTGTTAACTGAAGTTAAACTCAAAGATTATCCAGATGCATGTATATGCAAAAAATGTAACAGAAACCAATATCCCCAGAATCTGATACTCTCAATAACGCTTGCTAAATATTTGACTACCAAGCTTCATGACAATAGATATCTGAAAAAATAAATGTTTGACATACAGATGTATGGATGTACGAACAGATAGGAACCCCGTATAGCCCTGGAATCAGATTTGTTCATCAAATAAATAAATAACGTAAGTACCAAGTTTTATGACAATCATCTAAGCGGTTCTCCAGAGATATATTTAATCTCCCGCGGTATAGCCCCTTGCAAAGGTAAGGGTCTATACAAAGTGAAGAAAAGGAAATTACAAGCTCATTTCTCTTTAAAATTGGAAGTATGTATGCACACAAAAGTACACTAAAACAACCCACCATGTGCTGTTAGAGGTGTTAACTGGCTCACTGGTGTGAGCTTTATTTTTGGATTAACCAAGAATGATTTGCTCAATACAAAAGTCAGTTTAATACTTCATTAAACATATCAAATTCAGTGTGCAATATGAAACAGGCGCTTGATGTGCGTAATTCACAATGCCAGGGATGACACAGTCTGCCGTCTTCATTCCTCTGGTTCAATAAACGACTTCTAAACAAACCTTATATATAGCAAGTTTCCTTCCAGGACAACCTTGTACTTGGCTTGATTCATGCGCCCTTCACAAAGACAGATCTGCCCGATTCCAGCCTTGCTGAAGTACTCCCAGATGAGTCCAATTTTCAGCTTTGCCCAACACCTGGTCGTCTAATGGTTAGACGGAGACCTGGAGAGGCCTGCAAGCCACAGTGTCTCGCACCCACTGTGAAATGTGGTGGAGGATCGGTGATGATCTGGGGGTGCTTCAGCAAGGCTGGAATCGGGCAGCTTTGGCATGAATCAAGCCAAGTACAAGGTTGTCCTGGAAGAAAACTTGCTTCCTTCTGCTCTGACAATGTTCCCCAACTCTGAGGATTGGTTTTTCCAGCAGGACAATGCTCCATGCCACACAGCCAGGTCAATCAAGGTGTGGATGGAGGACCACCAGATCAAGACCCTGTCATGGCCAGCCCAATCTCCAGACCTGAACCCCATTGAATACCTCTGGAATGTGATCAAGAGGAAGATGGATGGTCACAAGCCATCAAACAAAGCCAAGCTGTTTGAATTTTTGTGCCAGGAGTGGCATAAAGTCACCCAACATCAATGTGAAAGACTGGTGGAGAGCATGCCAAGACGCATGAAAGGTGTACTTGAAAATCAGGGTTATTCCACCAAATATTGATTTCTGAACTCTTCCTAAGTTAAAACATTAGTATTGTGTTGTTTAAAAATGAATATGAACTTATTTTCTTTGCATTATTCGAGGTCTGACAACACTGCATCTTTTTTGTTATTTTGACCAGTTGTCATTTTCTGCAAATAAATGCTCTAAATGACAATATTTTTATTTGGAATTTGGGAGAAATGTTGTCAGTAGTTTATAGAATAAAACAAAAATGTTCATTTTACCCAAACACATACCTATAAATAGTAAAACCAGAGAAACTGATAATTTTGCAGTGGTCTTAATTTTTTCCAGAAAGTAACACCTGCAAGTTGCCTTGGATAACAGAGTCTACCAAGTAAATACATCATTATAATAGAATAATATGTATGAAAGGTGGTATATAACTGTAATGTAAATGTATTAAGAAAAGTTAACAAAGTGTAATAAACTTGTTATTTATGTTAGTTTACTGCACTGTGTTTACTTGTCTTTCTACAAAGCTGAAGGGCTTTTGTCCAAAACGTCCTGAAATTAATCATTTTAAAATAATTTGTGCAAATCCAAAAAAAAAAAAAAAATCATTTTTTTTTATTAAAAATCATGTATATATTTTAGCATGCTTCAGTTATACATGCACTATGCATTTACCATAGTTTAACCTGGTTTTACCTGTCTTGTTGTATACTTTACCATCCCTCCGTGTTCTTTACAATACAGTGCTTGTGTTTTACCATGCTTTCACGATTCTTTATTCAGCTCTGCTCTACATAACTTTACAGAGGTTTATATGATTAAAGCCCAAAGTGTCATAAAGTAAAAGCATCCTCAACTTCCAAATGCATCCTCTGGTCCTGAAACTACGGGTTTCAAGTTTGAAAAGTTTCACTTACGTTGACTTTATTGCTCAGTTTTAGATCCTGGAAAACTGTCCCTTGATAAAGAGACTGGCGCTTATTTGTACCGGATGAGATCCGGAAACTTTTTGTCAGACGAGAAGTAAACAGCTGTTAAATTTTGAACATGAAAACAGAAAATAAAACAAAATATGTACACGTACAATCAAATAAATAAATACATAAATACATTTTAAAAAATCTGGTTGAATTAATTGCATGACAAAAGGGTACTGTAGCGATACATTTTAGGAGATGTTATGTATGACTAAGCAAATATCAAGTTTGTTTTACATCACAACTCAAACGGCGCTCCTGTCACGAAACTCGCGACATCCACAAGCACGTGAGCACTTCAAGTATATGAGAGCTACTGTAAATGAAGGCCAGCACGCTAGGTCTAGAAACACAAATGCTATCCTCCCCTTCCTTAATTATAAGATCCTGTTACCTTTTTGCTTACAATAACCCCTGCTTGTAAGAAAGCTACAAATGGCTGGTAAACACTGGGTTTTAATTTCCTTGACTGGCTGAGTAAAACCTTTATATCCGGTGTGTACAGTTGCACATTTTAGTGGTTTGTGGGAGAAAGCGGAGGAAGGCTGGCTGCTATTTATTCCAAGCAACAATGGCAGAGACGAGTGGCTGAGGGAATTATTGGCACACTGCAAAGTGTAAGCGTTTAAATATGCAACAGGACTTGCAGCTTTTATTACTCGTCTGCTGTTTCTCTAATCCATTTTATCAGTCGGTGGAATTTTGTTTATATCTATTTCCCACTGTTAATAAACTGATTTTTGTTTCTCTCTCATGTTAGTAGATAATTGGTACATTGAGGGTTGTTGTGGTTGGAGTACATTGAAACTACTAAACTAACCCAGACATTTTCAATTTGTTTGCTGATAAGGGAAAGAAAAAACGATTACAATTTTTATTGTAATTCATTAGTCATATTCATTGTTGATTTTTTTTTTCTTTCAGATATATTCTGTTGTATTATTATTATTATTCTATAAATAACCATAACAATAATACAACAATTCATTCAACAGCGAACAGTAGTCATTCTTTAATACCGTGAAGAACCATGCATGGGTTTCTCGCAAGCGGAGGTCGGACGTGAACCCCAGCCCTCCCCGCTTTGACGCATAGCGCAGATACTGCTGACAAAAGAGCAGGTTCACATTTGATTGTGTCACCCACCCACCGTGCCCCTATCCACGTAGCACGATACAATACTTCGACAACAGTGGCAAACTTGCCAGCCTGCGTGCCCGCTATTGTAACCGCACCCAGCGTACAGTCGGAGGGACGACCCCGTGGTGCACATGCGCGCCTACTTCTGAGAACTTTACCTTTGCACCAGGAAGACGCGTGTAGGCCTCTGGCTCATAAAATGGAAAGAAATTGGTTTGCTTCTAAACCAAATGGAAATAAGAGAGGGATGTACTTGAAAGAAGAGTGTACACCTGTAAATATATAGCGCTGATAATTTAATACAGTGTCTACAACGAAAAACGGGTCAGAGGGTAAGAACTTGGGAGTCTTTCTAAACTCCCTGTCACGCAGTTTTGTTTTAGTTTGAAGAAACCTGACAGTGAAGTAGAATATAGCTTAGGCTTTGGCTGTTTTGTGTTTGTTTTGGTCAAATTGTCTCTAGGGAGGCAGGCGCGTTTCAAATCAAGATCTTTATGCTGCTGTCTACCTATGCAGGTCATTGTTTTCTGTTTGCTTTTAATGGGAAGATGGGAACCGATATTGGAATGTTTTTTGAGGGAAGATGGAAAAGAAACATTAGCTACTTGGGTCACTGTTCTGTTTTTTATTTATTATTATTTGTTTTTTTGCAGGGGATATGCGCATATATAAAATTAGTGGTAATACATTGGAAATAATGGCTGCTCATGTATTCAGAACAGTGTCTTCCCAGTAAAAACTGGTGGAAATCGCTATTTAGAGAATGTGAACAGTGTTTCTTTGCCATTTCCCTTAAAAAACGTTTCTTATACCCATCTTCCCGTCGAAACCAGTGATTGTGTTTTTTTCCCGAACTCCCCATGTTTAAATTGTTTAAGATGTTTCCACTTTAATCTTGTTAAAACCAGTGTTCTGAATGTTAAAAGTAGTGTTTTTAAAACAAATCTATTTTCTATACATTTGTCATTTGCACACAGCATATTAAAAGCTAATCTTGTTGTTTTTTTTCTTTGCACTGCCTTCTTGTTTTGGAGGATTATTTGCGGCCATTCACCCATTTAGTGCGACCCCTGTAAAAGTAAGATTTAATATAATAGTATAATTTTCACCAGTGCGCTGTCACACTTCACTTATGTTGGGTGTGATCATGTACAAACTGTATTTCAGTGTAAGCCAACAAAAACGTGCGATTTAATATGTGGATAGATTCCGTCAACACGACAGGGACTCAACAAACTGTACGTTGCGTCAGTTCTAGCTATAATATGTATGTGTATTATATAAAAACTTCAACTGTCAAGTTCCTATCAGAGGTTTCACTGCACAGTAATGTATTTGTGTCCATTTCACGTCATTGTGTATTTTTGCACCCCTGTTGTAAACGGGAAGATGCATATCCTGTATATTCGCAGTTGGATAACATTAGTATTGAAGGTACATGTCTGTGGATAAATAATGCTTGAGGCTTGTAGTAGTTGGGCTTAGTGTATTGGTGAATGTATTGTAACTTCTGGAAGATGAAGAATTTTAATTTTGTATTAATTTCTGTTAAACGTACTTGGAAATGCAGCCAGAACCAGGGCGAATGGGTACCTCTCATCTCTTGTATTGGTCCTTTGTACTAGGAAATGCAGATCTCTGAGAGAGATTGAAACATAAGTGGAGGTAAGATTCTCAGGTGGTCGAAGACCGGGTGTGTCTTAGGGATGTGGTTTTGGTACATTTTTATGAACGTTTAAATGCTATGCAGGTCAGCGTTCAACCCATATCTACATACATACACACACACAAACTTTACATTACATTGTGATGTATACTAACAGCCCTGTAGTGTTTTATAAGCAAACAAACACCAAATAAGCAAATACTGTTTTAACATCATAGAGACTTAACTACAAAGTAAAAAACAAAAAAAACATGTACACACCAAAGTATATATTGAAATTAGGGCAGTCACTCGATTCAGATTTGATTGTTTAATTCATGGGCATTAGCTGATTAGATTCATCGGTGTAGGACAGCTTATTTGTTTGTTTGGTAACCCCACACAGCCCTGCTCCACCACTAAGGAAATTTATGAAAGAGAGGAGGCCATTCGACCCATTTGATACAAGCTTGTGTGGTTCGGATTCATCTTAAAACTTAAGACTTGATTAATCTTTGTCAAGCTGGGTCTTGCAGGATACAAGTGATTCTGCATGGGCAATATTCAGGGTCATTTACTCTTTCAATTCCATTACTACATATATATATATATATATATATATATATATATATATATATATATATATATATATATATATATATATATATATATATATATATTTCCAATCCCTTAGGAGGAATTGGAGTACATATTTTAGAGACATACAAAATTGTTGTGAATGATGTTTCTGCTTTCATTTGAAACCAATTTAATTGACTTCAATTGAAGTAATTTGTTGCCACTGTAAGAAGCTCGTTTTAACAGAATACTGCTTATTGCAGTTTTAATCAATGATGTGTTAGAACTGATTAAAAGGGGATGGGAGCTAGTTTTTAAAAGGAATTAGAAATGAAATTGGAATTGACCTCAGCCCTGGCAGCATGATAGATGGATTGTGTGGCTGGGTTTGCCCCTTGTGTGTTATAAGGCTGTCCTGGAATTTGTGATAAGTTATTGTACAGTGTCTATGTGGCAATGCATCACTCCCTCATTACTTTGATACCGTGCTGTATCATACGTGCACTCATACTGTTGAGAAAGACTAAAGGTGTTGTATACAATAGTTCCCAGTGTACAAATTCCCACCCCAACTTCCGGTTCTGTTGCAGGATTTTTTTGCCACAAAGGAAAGTTAATCCATTGCCAAAACAGTGTTTAGCAGTGTACTCGTGCTACATGTATGCACTGTATGTACTCGTGCTGCATGTATGCACTGTATGTACTCGTGCTGCATGTATGCACTGTATGTACTCGTGCTGCATGTATTTTCTAGAGTGGCTTGTTTTATTCTGTGTAAAAGAAGCAACACTGTCTAAATGGATTAATAAAAAATATAAAAATAGTTCTATAGCATTTTTTATAGCCTGCAGTGGTAATTTAAAGTAGTGTGTCAGTGGTGTATGTATGTCTGTGTAAGAATTACATTTACAGTACAACTTTTACACCAGAAAAAAACCTTTCAGTTCAAGTGAAACACTAAAATGAATTGGTTTGATTGATTTAAGTTTCACTTAACCCTCTGGAAAAGCAAAACCAAAAAATCTTGGATTTTCTTGGAATCTTGGAACCAGAATTTTGGGTGGGAAGTATTGTGTACGACACCGGCGCAGACAGGATGGTGTGGATGTGGAATGAAAGTAACACAGAGGCTGTGGATAAGGTGAAAAGGTGTTAAAAATACTGTATTTTAGTAGTAGATATATGCAAAACAGATGGAAAGTAAAGTCATGACTATCTGTTCCAACAGAGTGCGGAATAGTTTATTTTAAGTTCAGTACTAACCCTTAACAAAAAATTGAATCATGTTGTTTAATATATCCCAAGCCTGGTATGATTTAAATACCTTTGTCAGAGGCGAAAAAATATATCCAGATTAACATATCTATTAAATTCTGTCCAAAAATTGACAATAGTCAGTGTTTTGCATAGCCGTCAACATGTTTAATGTATGTTTTAAGTCTGCTTTTATGTAAATAGTGATATTAAACTTTCTTTAAATAACGCATGAGTAAAAGATTTGTGAATAGAGCCGCTTATTCAGTTCAGTTATTTTGCAGAAGAAAAAACATTTCTCCCCAGATTGTATTTACACAATGTCTTTGTAAGTAAAAACACATAAATGCATTGAAATGTATTATGAGGGGAGTGATTACTCTTCAGCAAGTAATTGCATGTTTTTTTTTTCTTTAATACTACAATATATCTCTAACTCAGATTTCATTTTATGTTTAAAATCCTAGCATAAATGTATTGACATGGTTAAACTCTCCTGGTTAGAAAAAGCCTGACTTTAAAAAGAAAAAAAAAAAAAAGCACTGCCTTGGCTCCAGATCAAAAACCGGTTGCCTTTTACTGAGTCAATGTTTAAAATACCAGTTCAGTTTCAGTTTCTGTTTACTGCGAAGGAAATCTCTCTGCATCTGACACTGGGTCTGGGAGTGGGCAGCCATTGCTGTTGGTATAAAAGCTTGGCAGTAAAGACTGTGTTTCTGTCTTTCAGCTTGTCAGGTTGTACCTCAAACTGCCAGCAAAGTGGTGGATATCTCCTGTGATCATCATTGTGGGGTAAGTTCATTCATTTTGACAAATCACTTTTGTCAATTTGATGTTTTTTTTTTCTTCTGTTTATTTCTTTACCTGTATATCCTAGCTTTAACTTGAGTTATGATATGCTTAGTACCTTTAGAATATTTCTTAATTAGGACTACATGTTACATGCTTGCTGCATTTCATTAATATATATATATATATATATATATATATATTTTATATATATAATCTATCGAGTATATGTGTGTGTACAGTACCAGTCAAAAGTTTGAGTACACCTGCTTGAAACCAGATTTTTCATGATTATCTATGCTTTGTATAAACTTGTCTATAAACACCGAATATTTCATTATATAATACGTGTACTTATATAAGCTGATAATCATAAATGAATTGCATTCAAAAATTTTATTTTTAAATGAAAATGTAAATCTTGTCATTTTCAATGAAATGGTCACCCAAAGCAAGGGGATTTCAGTCTGAAGCCCAAGTCAGTTAAAAGTCGGAAATGCGTATAACACGGTGTTAGAACACTGGCCTAAGTATACAAGTGTCTTTAGATGTTCTCTGAGTTAACTAGCATGTTACCTAATTAACCATTTGTCACCAATTATTGTTAACAGGTGAGGGTCCATGATTACTATAAATATAGGTAGCATAGGCACAAGTTTGTCATTCCTGAATGTAAGGGAGCAGAAAATGGCAAAATACGCTCAGTTAAGCAAAGAAAAAAGTCTGTAATTACTTTAAGAAATGAAGGTCAATCTTTAAGACAAATCACAAGAACTTTGCAAGTGTCTGTAACTTCTGTGGCCAAGACCATCAAACGATTTGAAGAAACTGGCACTCATGAGGACCGAACAAGGTCAGGCAGGCCAAGGGTGACCTCAGAATCAGAGAACAAGTTAATTCGAGTCACAAGTCTGCGAAACCGGCGATTAATTGCCCCTGAAATACAAGCTCAGCTAAATGCTACTAGAAGTACAGATGTTTCAACATCAGCTGTTCAGAGGAGATTGTGTGAAGCTGGCCTAACTGGAAGAATTGCTTCAAAGAAACCATTGTTAAGAGTGCAGAATAAGAGGAAGAGACTTGCCTGGGCCCAAAAACAGAGAAACTGGGCGTTTGAGGAGTGGAAGTTGGTCTTATGGACCGATGAGTCAAAATTTGAAATATTTGGGTCCAACCAGAGAGTATTTGTAAGATGCAGAGAGGGTGAGCGCATGAGTTCTGCATGTGTGGTTCCCACTGTCAGGCATTGAGGAGGCAGTGTCATGGTCTGGGGTTGCTTTGCTGGTGACAGAGTTGGTGATCTTTACCAAGTCCATGGTAAGCTCAACCAGCATGGCTATCATAGCATACTTCAGAGGCATGCCATTCCATCAGGATTACGGCTAGCTGGGCCGTCCTTCATTCTTCAGCAAGATAATGACCCAAAACACACCATGTTTGTGAGGCTGTTATTAAGGCAAAGGGTGGCTATTTTGAGGAATCCAAGATTTGGAGACAATTTTCAGTTTTCTTGAACGTTGCTTTGATACTCCTCATGTTTTGTTTTGTATATTGTATCATGTGTTTTCATTTTCAAGTATTTACAGAAACGTATACGACGTAAAACATTGTCAGTTATGAAGAAAACCTAGTTTCCAGCAAGTGCACTCAAACTTTTGACTGGTACTATATATATATATATATATATATATATATATATATATATATATATATATCCTATAAATATATATATATTTTTAATCTATTTTCTTACAGAACATATTTGATCTTGTAAAAAGACTTGAAGGTGAAGACATTACTAAAGAAATGACGAATACAAGACCAGCTGGTATGCTTGCTGTTAAACATTGTTTCATAAAAAGCACATCCAAGAGAATCTTTGTTAGCCTGTAAAGCATGACAAACAAGAATAAAAAAAGGCATTTGTAAAGTTCAGAAATTAGCCTAATGAGTTAATCATGCTGCAGTGAGTGACTACTGTATATCATGAAGTATCAGCCCAGGCAAAGTGTTTTCTTAAGAGGTGTTCCAATATGCAGAGATTACTGTATATCATGAATTATCAGCGTTCTAGTGGAGGGTTTCCCATGATGGCCATCTTGATTTGTTGTTAAAAATGTGATTGTTTAATCCCAAAGTTTAGTCAAAGCTGTTAACATACTTGTGTTTATTTTACAGGTTTAGGGTTTGAAGATGATGATGATGCATCTGAAGCTGTAGATGATAGTGATGATGAATGTAGTGAAAGTGATTATTGCTATACTGACTTTGGTCCTGATTACGCACCTAGATCTACATACTGCGGATTTCCAAAAGTGTTCCTAGGCCCGCATTACATGCCAAGGAGCTTGGATATTAATTTACCTTTCAATTATAAAATGGGTGTTACAGCTGAGGTAAGTACCAAGCTATTTAAGCTGCATTACTACATGGCCAGGCAAAAGATTAACGAGCCTACCGTCTCGTAAGGTTCATTTTCTAGTATTGGCATCGCCCTATAAAAACTTATTTGTTGCAGCTTGCCACACTCATTAAAAAGACAAGCAGGAATATCCAGTTTTAGTTTGATGTGTAATTATTTGATGTTTATTACTTTAAATTCAGCTTCATGCAGACTTTAGCAATGATTTACTTTCTGGTGTACCCTGCATTTTGTTTGTGTTCTACATATGCAATTGATGTTGCTTTAAGAAGCTGGATATGTGAAGACAGTCAGACTTCTAGTCGAAACAACATTGTTTCTTTCAGGATTTCTGAATACAGCACTATTGAGTTTTGAATAGCTATCGTAATGTGATAAACTGTTCCTGATCGTTAAACTGAAGCAATAATAAGAGGGTGTAAAATGAACATGACGTCCGTTTATTATTTGCATAGTTCATAGGTAAAAGTTTACTAGCTGGGTAGACCACTTTTCTCCTGGAGAGCCATTTCATATCAGGTGTAATTATTAAACTACTGTAGGACCTGGTCAGTGACTTGCTGTACAGAACTCCCCTTTATAAAATGTCTCTTTATACAGCAAAACCAATTATAAAGCTGGGTGGTCGTGGTCCCATAATGCCATTCCACATGCACTTTAATTCTTGTTATGAAACGGAACACAAAAAGCATGGTCTTGTGAATATGGCACCAGCTATATTGTTGTGAACGGGGAGTACTGTGATTGGTTCAACTCAACTGTGTACATAATTGGAAATGCTGATGTTGCCTAGCCTTGGTTTTAATAGCTGAAACTAAACTGAAGTGTGCAGTTCATTTTATTTTGTTTTTCAGGAAGCAGAAAAAATTGGGAAAGAATTAGTAGATGAGGAACAAAGAGTTGCACAAAAAGCTGAAAAGAAAAGACTTAAGAAAAAGGTGAATAATATATATATATATATAAATAAAATATAGAAATCAAAATTGGATCCATTAATGTACCCATCCTATACATGTGTTTTGTTATTACTCTAAATTAGCATTAGTTTTATATGCTGTAATTCCTGAAGATTGTCTGGCGTTGGTCTCTTGCATTTTAAGACAAGTTACTGGTTCAGTACTAAACGTATTTTCTTTTCTTAGAGACAAAAAGAAAGAAAAAGAAAATTAGAAACAGTTAATAAAAATGAAGCAAATGTAAGTATATGGGTTGTTTCTAAAATTGAATTTACCTTTGTTACATCTTTATATCCACTTGCTCTGAGTGCTTTGAGATTAGATTTGATATCTGTACAATGTAAGTGATTGCTGCTTCCCCCCCAGCGTCTTGCTGAAGAATTATTGAATGTCAATATCGCAAATAGTGATGAAGAGAAGAATAAATCAAATAAAAAAGATGCTAGTATGTTGTCTGTGAAAAGACCACCTGAAACTTCAGAGAAACATAAAACAATAAATGGAAATGAGTCTAGTAATGAGGATGACAGCAAAAACGAAGACAGCCCAGATGAGGAATCTGAGGTAGGTGGCCAGTTTAACTTCTTTAGTGAATGTATTTGTTTAGAAATGCCATTGAGCACTTTAAACCATCACTCAAAGATTTTCCAATTTGTCCCATTGACATACAATCTTTGGCATATTAAAAAAAAAAAAAAAAAAAACTCATGAATGCAATAAGGCAGCTGTTAATGTGCTTCTTGCTCTTACAAAATATGTTTGTTTGTTTTAATATCCTAGGATGAGTTGGATTTGACCAGCACCTTTGTATCGAAAGCAGCCAGCATTGCAAAGCGTAAAATGGAATTAACACCTAAACCAGAGAAGAAAGAAAAAAAGAAAAAGCCTGAAAAGGATACAGAAGCGAAGCAAGAGATAAAAGAAGTATGTCCTGAGATAATACAACCATTAGGAACTTTGCGTATAGATTGAGCGTAACCAGACCGTGCTGCATGCAGCTTCACTTGGTGTAAAACTCTTGTTCCGTTTTTTTTAGAATGGCAATGAAGACAATGGTGCAATTCTAGCTAGGAGTTTCGAACAAGCAGGTCTGAATTTCTCATCCTTTCAAACCCACAGACGTCTTATGCTATGTTCTTCTTTCGGCAACCCAAATCCTCCTGAGCTGTCGCTGTTCTCTTTTCCATTCTTTCACTGTATAGAAAACCTTGATTGAAATGTTTTGCTTTTTGTTGACAGTTATGCTTATTTTTAGCTGTACCCTTGAGACTTGCATAATAAACTCCATTTTGGTTTCCAGATATAGATATTCATCTGGCCAATAGTGGCCGCTTTGAAGTTGCTGTGACTTATTTCACCAATGCAATCAAGTTTAATCCAAAGGAATATAAGTAAGGATAATTAGTTTTTTCTTTTTCACATTTAAGTCCAGAAAACAGAGGTCAATATTGCTTTACTGTTTGTTCTGTGACTTTAAATAGCAGAATTGTGGAAGGCAGTATTGGGACAGTTTCTGTGGTGGTTTGGAAGCAAGTAATAATAATGGCAAGACCTGTACACTGCAGCACACCATTTAGAGTTAGTTATGTCTTGGAATTCAGGCTGTCGGATTACAGTGTGACCTGGGCCAAGTCTTAACTACCGTGCCTCTTGCCCATCTCTAAAACTGGGGAGATGCAGGCGGACCACCCTGGAAAGAATGAAGAAACTAGAGAGAATGTCTACCTGTAAACAAAATTATTTGTTATATTACTGGTCATAGAGGTGTGAGAGTGACGAGGGGAATGGTAACAAGTTTGGTTTTCACTGAATTTTGGATTGGCTGATTTTGTTCTGTTGTAGAGTGTTGATCCTAACTTGAAGTAAACTCTGTTCTTTTAAGGCTCTTCGGTAATCGGTCTTTCTTCTATGAGAGACTGAAGGAATACGATAAAGCACTGAATGATGCAGAAATATCACTCAGCTTGTGTCCCTCTTGGACAGAAGGATACTTGAGAAAAGGAAAAGCATTAGCTGGCCTGCAGGTAATTGCGGAGTATATTTAAAGAAAACTATCTAATTCTGATTTTGAAACAAGTGCAACATGTAGCCATTGTGAATATCAATGAGTAATTAAACATTTTGTGAATATTGGGGAAGACTGTAATGAGAAGGAATTTGCAAATATTTGTCTTGAAGTGAATCACTGTCTGTCTTCTCTTCCCCAGCGATATGCTGAAGCGGTAGTTGCTTTAAAAGAAGTATTAAAGCTTAATAGCACATGTGCTGATGCAGATCAGGAGCTGACGAGAGTCCAGATTATGCAGTTGATGGTATGTCTATAGAAAAATAACTTTGATAAATAACCATTTTAACTCTGTTTAGTTAGTGTGATTTAATAGATTACTTGGCTTGTATGGGCATCTGTTGCCAAAAGGTAGTAAAAGGCAAAGGATCAGCGTCTCTGACCATCTTGCTAGCAAACTTGTAGTTGTAATTGGTGGAGAGTTTATTCCATGCAAATGGACATACTGTGGAGTTATGCAATAATGTTTTTGGATTGTTACAGGGATGGGGGACACTTTTTTTTTTTTTTTTAATAATATACAATATACTGTCTGCAGTAAACAAATATAACGTATACCCAATTGCTATGTCCCACATGTTTTGACAAACTTTCCTGTCTGGCATTTTTCCCTCTCTTCTACAGGAAATGGGCTTCACTCGAGAACAGAGTACAGATGCTTTAATAATGTATGGGACAGTTCATGCGGCACTAGAAGCACTGTCCAACATCCATGGTAAGAGCTGGAGGGGTAGAGTTGTTCACTTTCTGGTACTTTGAAAAAGAAAACAAGCCTTTTTTTTCAGAGTAGTTGGAGTTCAATATATGAATATGTTTGTATTCTATATAAAAGACTGAATAATTATGTATGCATTAACTTTCTACACATGTAGTCCCGTAAACACTAATGTTGAAGTTTTTCATAAGGTACCAGCATCCCAATGGAGGTCTTCTCACAGTGACTTTTTTGATTGGATACTAACAGTGCTAACCTTCTTAGGAAATTAAATTTCATGGAATATGCAGAATTGTGGAGGGCTTACACTTGCTGTGTTTTCTTAAGAAGACTGCTAAAAACGTCTTCAGATCCTAGTCAAGCCACCTTGGTTCTTAATCGATTTGATTTAATACATAACCTGTAAAACATGGTGTGGAATAGCCCTGAAGGATCGGGGTTGTTAGAAATGAATGCATTTACATTCTTCGCTTCTGTTTTGTTTTGTAATGAAAGAAACCCCTGGAAATGGCCATGCTGTGGAAGAGGAGTGGATACTGAGTGGAAAAAGAGGCCACTCTGCTGCAAAGTCTGTGCCACGACCCCAGATACCCCAGACCACACACCTAAAACCTGTGCTTCAACCAAGAGCTGCCCAAACAAACATACAGCTCGGGTAACTGCAACTCTGTCTTGACTCGGTTTACCTTCTCATAAATACACATTTTAAAAATGTCAAGTGTTTTAGCCAGGCTTTCTAATTCTACTGTCTTTTGCAGCAGCTTTTGTCAGGGGAAAATATAAGGGTCTTGTATCATTTTTATTCAGCCAATTTTAATTGGCAGCTTGAGATCCAAATGCAAGATGAGTTTATTTTAAATGCCTTAACCAATTATACTGTTGAATTTTACAAAGGGTGGGGAGGGGGGAGGGAATGTTAGACCATGAAAGCATTTAATTGTTTAAAAGCAAGATTGATCTCTCTCTCTCTCTCTATTTCTTTATATCTACACACACAAATGCATGTCTGCATTCTTTTATTTTCTTTGTCTTTCTAATTTTGTAACAGGGAGCAGCCTATATGGGTAGGAAATGTGACTAATTCCATATCACTGGAACTACTGAAGCACGTCTTTAGCTCGTAAGTTTGCTCTATCTCTCTGTCATTAATCTATTAAGTAATTTATAGAACATTTTAACTTGGAAATTAATTTCAACCAGTTAACACCTTTTTGATCAAATATACTGGTGACTTCATTTGCAAGGCGGTCTAAGGTTGACCAACTGCACCACTCTATTCAATTCAATCACAAGAGTGCAGCTGGTTTTAACTACGACAACACACACCATTGTCATGCTGTTGTGTGCTGTGTGTATCTGTATCACTCATGCCTCTTTCTCACTGCAGGGCTGGTCCAATCAACAGTGTTAAGATGCTTTATGATAGACACTGTGCCTTTGTTAACTACTCGGACAAGGAGGCTGCTGAACGGGCTATCCAAACACTGCAGGTAATGCCAGGTTGTGTGTGATTCTCAATGTTGAATATGCTCCATTACCTACACTATCAGAGGAAGTGGTTATTCTTTGAGTATTATGTGCACAGCTGAGCTGCCTTGAGTTGTATCTTTTGTATAAAGTGAACCTCTGGAATGCTACCATATAAAAAACACAACAGGACACCAAAGAGAATACTTGCAATGGGAGTTGCAATATATATGTACTACCCTTGTTCAAACCTATTGCAGCAGAGAAACCTTTTAACTGTTTCTTCGTTTTATTGCTAGGGCTTTGAAATTGAAGGAACCAAGCTTCTTATCCGTTATCCTGATCACTCTTATAAATATCAACGAAGGACAAATCTGCCCTCTGCTGTTCCAGGACTTGCTGCTGTACAGACTCCTAAACCCTTAGTTGTGTAAGTTAAAAATAAACTGCTCTATCTCACTAATGCATGCAGATATTAAAGCTTAACTATTGAAGTGTATAATATACAGTATCATTCAAAAGTTTGAGTACACCTGCTTGAAACCAGGTTTTTCATGATTATCTATGCTTTTAACTGTATAAACTTGTCTATAAACACTTAATATTTCATTATATGATACATGTACTTATATAAGCTAATAATCATAAGTGAATTGCATTCAAAAATTAAATTTTTAAATGAAAATGTAAATCTTGTCAATTTCAATGAAATGGTCACCCAAAGCAAGGGGATTTCAGTCTGAAGCCCAAGTCAGTTAAAAGTCGGAAATGTGTATAACACAGTGTTAGAACACTGGCCTATGTGTGTCTTTGTTAGATGTTCTCTGAGTTAACTAGCATGTTACCTAATTAAACTTTTGTCACCAGTTATTGTTAACAGGTGAGGGTCCCTGATTACTATAAATATAGGTAGCATAGGCACAAGTTTGTCATTCCTGAATGTAAGGGAGCAGAAAATGGCAAAATATGCTCAGTTAAGCAAAGAAAAAAGTCTGTAATTACTTTAAGAAATGAAGGTCAATCTTTAAGACAAATTGCAAGAACTTTGCAAGTGTCTGTAACTTCTGTGGTCAAGACCATCAAATGATTTGAAGAAACTGGCACTCATGAGGACCGAACAAGGTCAGGCAGGCCAAGGGTGACCTCAGAATCAGAGAACAAGTTAATTCGAGTCACAAGTCTGCGAAACCGGCGATTAATTGCCCCTGAAATACAAGCTCAGCTAAATGCTACTAGAAGTACAGATGTTTCAACATCAGCTGTTCAGAGGAGATTGTGTGAAGCTGGCCTAACTGGAAGAATTGCTGCAAAGAAACCATTGTTAAGAGTGCAGAATAAGAGGAAGAGACTTGCCTGGGCCCAAAAACAGAGAAACTGGGCGTTTGAGGAGTGGAAGTTGGTCTTATGGACCGATGAGTCAAAATTTGAAATATTTGGGTCTAACCGTCGAGTATTTGTAAGATGCAGAGAGGCTGAGCGCATGAGTTCTGCATGTGTGGTTCCCACTGTCAAGCATGGAGGAGGCAGTGTCATGGTCTGGGGTTGCTTTGCTGGTGACAGAGTTGGTGATCTTTACCAAGTCCATGGTAAGCTCAACCAGCATGGCTATCATAGCATACTTCAGAGGCATGCCATTCCATCAGGATTACAGCTAGTTGGGCAGTCCTTCATTCTTCAGCAAGATAATGACCCAAAACACACCATGTTTATGAGGCTGTTATTAAGGCAAAGGGTGGCTATTTTGAGGAATCCAAGATTTGGAGACAATTTTCAGTTTTCTTGAACATTGCTTTGATACTCCTTATGTTTTGTTTTGTATATTGTAACATGTGTTTTCATTTTCAAGTATTTACAGAAACGTATACGACGTAAAACATTGTCAATTATGAAGAAAACCTAGTTTCCAGCAAGTGCACTCAAACTTTTGACTGGTACTGTGTGTGTGTGTGTGTGTGTGTGTGTGTGTGTGTGTGTGTGTAAATAAAATTAGGGATGGGAATTTAGTGCTTCAGTGCTTGAGCTTTAAACATTTAGAGAACTCGCCTGTTGCCAGACAATATTATTCTATACAAAAATGACACAATTTAAGGTGAACATGTGGCTTCATGGTCACAGGGACAATTAAATTGAACATGTGAATTAAGCATTACTCCTTTGCTAAAATCAATATTGTTTCTTAATTACCGTGTGCATCAAACAAGTAATATCTATCGGCTGTTCGCTATTCCTTCCACCGATCGGAGGGAGTGAACAGCTGATCGGTATTACCGTTTTGAGAATTTAAATGAATAACTAAAATGTATGTTTGATAAGCATTTTATTCATTGTGGTTATTGTCATTGCTGTGTAGTGTAATTAAGCAACAATAGGTGTAATGCTTAATTTCAATTTTTAATGCTAATGTAACACGCAGCTAAATAATAGGTGAAGTACTGAGTGACATTTGCTATCAGGTACGGTTAATTGTATCGTAGGCAAGTATTAGTGCATAAATGTCAACATATTCTAATGAACTAATGTACACAAGCTTTGCTACATTAAATCGTTAAACACGAAGCCTGGCCTGCCTGTTTAAAATCTCGAAAGTCCATTCGAATAGCAGATCCGATGAACAAACAAATACTGTCTTAAATATTCCTGGCTGTTCGATCAAAAAAAAAAAAAAAAAAAAAACATTCATCTAGTATGAGGAGTTGCAATGCAAAATCCATTAACAAAGATCCATATTTTCACCTGTTCCAAAAATATTTAACATTTCAGCCTGCACAGTACGAAATTCTAATAAATAAAAATTAATGCAAAAAAAAGCCATTTAGAAAAAAAAAAAAAAAAAAAAAAAAAATTCTCGTAGTATAGGGTTACAACAGGCCATGTCCTTATTTTCAGCAGATTAAAAAAAAAAAAATTAAAAATTAAAAAAATTAACATTGCAGTCTAGTCCAAAAGTAAATGTACACATTTTTTTTTAAAGGAAATTTCAGTGTCAGACAAGTCAAGTTTCTCTAGAAAGTTTACATATTCTTATTAAAAAAAAAAAGTAAGCATATCTACCTGCCCTGGTGACAGTCGATTGCGAAGTCTATTAACAATAAGCCCTGCAGTAGGGAACACTCTTTCTGCTGGAGCTGATATTGTGGGAACACGCACATAACATTTTCCTAAACGACTGAGATTCTCATAATGGCTTTCGTAAATTTTCCACCAAATCAGGAGAAATGCACGGCTCCAAAAAGTAATGTTCAGTTTCATTATTGCCTGCTGTTTCCGGGGCGTAATAATCCTCACCAAAAAGTGTGTATAGCCACCTCCTGTTTATTTCATGCCATGGTGTCGATCATTTTGACAGCGCTCGTTTTGAAGGTTTGCTACACTTGCACTGCTGTTGAGTAGACTTTCACAAAGGTCATTCAGTTTCTGTCTCGCAGCTACCCTTGTCGAGGGATCGTGTGTGGGATGCAAGGCTGAGGCAATGAGTGCTACTTTCCTTGCTGTCTCTAGACTGGCAGAATCATCCTCCTCCGTAAAGACTCCTGCAGCCGTCGTCTTGAGTTCTGTCACTTTGCTGGACACCTCATCAGCTGGTTTAAGATGTTTAGAAAGTAGAGTAGTAGGAACAAGGTACACCATTGATGTAGATACTTCGGATTTGCTGCACAACGCCATTGTGGCACATTTCAGGGACTGTAATGTTGGCAATAATTCACTTGTTTGCCAACTTTTATCTGTTTAATTCCAGTTTCTGGCATCAAGCTAGAATGCAAGCAAGAATTCGACCTTTTAAGGTTCCAAGCATCAGCAGCTGCATTGAGAGCAGTTGCATTGAGTTTTTCAAAGTATTTCCACACGTTACTTCGCCTAGCTCCTATTTGAGATGCCATTACAATAGTTTTAATCCAATAATATCACATACGTAGACCTACCTTCCCCATACCACGCTAACGAGGTACCAGAGCATGCCAACAGCAGGAAGACTGGGTGCATCACCTTTGAACTGGAGCGCTAGACGCCTGCACATGAAACCTGCTCAGTGTCAGTCATTCTGCTGTAGACTTCAGAAAAAAGACAGAGAAGCCCTTCTTTATAATTGGTGATATATGCATCAAGGTTGTAAATCAATTAAGGTGGTATACGTGAATACAAATATATTGAACTTACATTCACGAAGAGATGCTATTTACATTTGAGTACTCGAGTAATAAATTAGAGCTCAAGTAATTATAATTAGAGTACTCTAACCCACCCCTAAAAAAAAAAGTGTGTGTGTGTATGTACAGTGGCTTGCAAAAGTATTGACCCCCCACTTGGCATTTTTCCTATTTTGTTGCCTTACAACCTGGAATTAAAGTGGATTTTTTGGGGGGTTGTATCATTTGATTTACACAACATGCCTACCACTTTGAAGATGCAAAAGATTTTTTATTACAAAAAAACAAAACTTGAGCGTGGATAAGTATTCATGCCGCCCCCCCCCCCCCCCCCCCAAAGTCAATTCTTTGTAGAGCTGCCTTTTGCAGCAATTACAGCTGCAAGTCTCTTGCGGTATGTATCTATAAGTTTGGAACATCTAGCAACTGGGATTTTTGCCCATTTATCAAGGCAAAACTGCTCCAGCTCCTTCAATTTGGATGGGTTCCGCTGGTGTACAGCAATCTAAGTCATACCACAGATTCTCAATTGGATTGAGGTCTGGGCTTTGACTAGGCCATTCCAAGACATTTAAATGTTTCCCCTTAAACCACTCGAGTGTTGCTTTAGCAGTATGCTTAGGGTCATTGTCCTGCTGGAAGGTGAACCTCCGTCCCAGTCTCAAATCTCTGGAAGACTGAAACAGGTTTCCCTCAAGAATTTCCCTGTATTTAGCGCCATCCATCATTCCTTCAATTCTGACCAGTTTCCCAGACCCTGCCGATGAAAAACATCCCCACAGCATGATGCTGCCACTACCATGCTTCACTGTGGGGATGGTGTTCTCAGGGTGATGAGAGGTGTTGGGTTTGTGCCAGACATAACGTTTTCCTTGATGGCCAAAAAGCTCAATTTTAGTCTCATCTGACCAGAGTACCTTCTTTGGGGAGTCTCCCACATGCCTTTTGGCGAACACCAAACGTGTTTGCTTATTTTTTTTCTTTAAGCAATGGCTTTTTTCTGGCCACTCTTCCGTAAAGCTCAGCTTTGTGGAGTGTATGGCTTAAAGTGATTCTATGGACAGATACACCAATCTCTGCTGTGGAGCTTTGCAGCTCCTTCAGGGTTATCTTTGGTCTCTTTGTTGCCTCTCTGATTAATGCCCTCCTTGCCTGGTCCGTGAGTTTTGGTGGGCGGCCCTCTCTTGCCAGGTTTGTTGTGGTGCCATATTCTTTCCATTTTTTAATAATGGCTTTAATGGTGCTCTTCAAAGTTTCGGATATTTTTTTATAACCCCACCCTGATCTGTACTTCCATTTTTGTGGAGGTCCTATGGACAGATACACCAATCTCTGCTGTGGAGCTTTGCAGCTCCTTCAGGGTTATCTTTGGTCTCTTTGTTGCCTCTCTGATTAATGCCCTCCTTGCCTGGTCTGTGAGTTTTGCTGGGTGGCCCTCTCTTGCCAGGTTTATTGTGGTGCCATATTCTTTCCATTTTTTAATAATGGCTTTAATGGTGCTCCCGTGGGATGTTCAAAGTTTCGGATATTTTTTTATAACCCAACCCTGCTCTGTACTTCTCCACAACTTTGTCCCTGACCTGTTTGGAGAGCTCGTTGGTCTTCATGGTGCCGCTTGCTTGGTGGTGCCCCTTGCTTAGTGGTGTTGCAGACTCTGGGGCCTTTCAGAACAGGTGCATATATACTGAGATCATGTGACACTTAGACTGCACACAGGTGGACTTTATTTAACTAATTATGTGACTTCTGAAGGTAATTGGTTGCACCAGATCTTATTTAGAGGCTTAATAGCAAGGGGGGTGAATACACATGCACGCACCACTTTTCCGTTATTTATTTTTTAGAATTTTTTTAAACAAATTTTTTTTTTTCCGTTTCACTTCACCAATTTGGACTATTTTGTGTATGTCCATTACATGAAATCCAAATAAAAATCCATTTTAATTCCAGGTTGTAAGGCAACAAAATAGGAAAAATGCCAAGGGGGGTCAATACTTTCGCAAGCCACTGTGTGTGTGTGTGTGTATGTATGTATGTATGTATGTATGTGTATGTATGTATATATGTGTATATATATATATATATATATATATATATATATATATATATATATATATATATATATATATATATATATATATATATATATATATATATATATATATATATATATAGTGTGTAATATATTTGTTTATAGAAAATTTAACTTGCAAATAAACATTTACCGTGTTCATTTACAGGGGGAAGCCTCTTGGAGAGTGTTTTTTATGGAGGATGACAGGGTGCACGAAAAAAGTGTGTCCTTATAAACACATTCCTGAACACAAAGGTATAGATAGAAAAAAGTAGCACCCAACTTAACTAGAATGACTTTAGATCTCTATTACCTGGGAAATGTATGAAACCTATCTGGTTTTTATCTGTAGAGTATTCATTAATTAACTAAACGCATCTAGAAAACTTAAATAAAAGGACACCCATATGCCAAAGTTTACTAGCCCACAGTGTCAAAATTGTATCTCAACAATATTAAATGTATTTATTTTAATTCGTCTTGAAGTTTTACACTTAACTGGATGCCCACTTGCTAAGCGGGAGGCTAACAAAGCAGCTTTCCTTTTGTAAGCTACATATTATGACTTGCAAATAAACAAATCCATTTTAGTATTGGTTCTGGGTTGGGTT
Organism: Polyodon spathula; assembly: GCF_017654505.1. Classification (NCBI taxonomy): domain Eukaryota; kingdom Metazoa; phylum Chordata; class Actinopteri; order Acipenseriformes; family Polyodontidae; genus Polyodon; species Polyodon spathula. The sequence goes on along the minus strand of NC_054534.1, from coordinate 106,919,540 downwards.
TGCTTGTGGGTCTGTATCTTTGTAGAAAGCCTCACAATTGCATACAACTGTGGCAAAATGTTTTGCATCGCCTAGAATTTTTGAAAACCTGATATGAACATTGTTTTTCTTTATCATGTAATCAAAGAAACTACAAAATGATACCGCACAAGTGTAATGGAAGGCATGATAGTAATACAGTATTTCATGTTGGATTTTGAAATGTCACATTTTTCATTTGTCAGTTTTTGGTTAAGTGTATCAAACTACAAAGCGGCATGTAATTCATTATGTTAATGTAACACTACTCGGCAGGTTTCATTGTTTATGAAACACAATGAGTTAATTATGTAGGAGGATGCAAAACTTTTGACCGTGGTTGTACTTCATTATTTCTTTATTCTTCGATCAGTTTTTATGTTTTTAATTTTCGAAAGTGTCATACAGTTGGATGCAGAGTAAAGGGGAAATGTTGGTGCAACTAAAAACATTTAAGAGCGTTACACTTGAGAGCTTCACTATTTCAAAATTGAATAGATCGTTTTATTTTTAATTGTTATACAGAAAACATTGTAGACAATGTAGTGTTTTATCAGGTACCTGTTGCTGCAGCATGGTCCTTGACTGTCCATGGATCTTTATGTGTTTGTCTTGTGCCGACTAGTGTATTTGCCCAACAAAGGAGAAAAATATAGACTCCATATTAATTTAGTCTGGAAAAAGCCATGCAAATTGTATATTTTAATTCTCAAAATTTATTCTGGACTAAATTGTATAAAGATTATTTTGAATAATTGCATTGTGTTGCAATGTCGGTTGCAAATGAGTCTGACGCCCAGTAACCAAAGAATGCAAAGAGTTTATATGATATATATGCAAGCAACCAATTGGGAGTTGGCATCATTTTCAAATATATATATTACCACCAGACATTCATTTTGACTGCCTGAAATATTTTTTTAAAAGCTTTATTTTAGAGAGGCAAAATAATATATATAAATAAAATATATATATATATAAGGGTTATTATATATATAGGATAATATATACTCATATATATTATATACTAAATATTTTTTATATATATATATATATATAATTATATGTCCCACTAAATTACATTTAATTTTATTTATTTATTTTTTAACAAAATTACCCAACCTTACTAAAATCCACTGTACATATGCTGTGGTGGTTTTATAGACTTCCTCTCTCTGTAGGTGTTTGGCCATAGCAGAAACAAAATGCTGAATACTACATTTTAACTGGGTTCAATATTGGCCTTTTTTTTTTTTTGGTTTTTTTTTTTTTTTTTTTTTTTTTTTTTTTTAATTCAATCAATGTTTGGAAGTTGGCAATTTCAGAAAAAAGTTAATGGAAAAAATTGTAAGAATATTTTTATGCTTTTGTAATGACATGCACAAAAAAAAATCAAGTCAAACAACTGTTTGTGTTATCTTTTATCTTATTTACCACATACTTGCATACACAAGAAAATGTACCTGGAAAATGTCTCTTCATATGTGGTCAAAGCTGCTTCCAATAAAGTGGGTATTTAAAACTTTTGGGGTATCTGGAGAAGAATTTTGATCAAGGCTGAGGGCTGTTCATTTAGACAAACTGCTGGAAAGCTATCCGAACCCTGGACAAGAAAACAGTTCAGTCAAGGGCTGTGTGAGTGTCACCCAGGTCAGGGGAGTGTTTTATAAAGCAGACGCAGTTACAATGCAAAAGCCTTGGGACCAAGGAACCATCTCAGGAACCATTTGTGGCTTCATATTTGCAGGCTTTATAAGAAAATAAGCATGCTGAATGTGTTGCTGAGCATGGTCTTGACCTCGCATTGAGATAATGTGGCTTCAGTTTGTGCGGTTAGACTGTAAATGCTGTCTTAGTGTGTGGTACGCAGCTGTAATTGATTTTTTCTATTACAAATCCTTTCACTTCTACATTGTTTGACCTCTGGTCATATCAATAATGCAGACCAAATGCTTTGACATGGGATCTGGTTGGTACGCAGATGTATTCTAAGACTTGTAACAGGTGGTCTCCAGTGACATTGTTTTAACCACTTGCTTGCAGACAGTGTCTTTACATTATCTGCTGTAACTTGCTGCTGCTTTGGTTATGATGAACTGACCTGCCCACTGATGCCACCTCCATGCAGAATTCACCCGGGGGGGGGTGGTGGTAAAAAAGGAAGGGGGAGGAATTCATATCCTTCACCCTTTTTTGGGTATTTATGTAATCATATGGGTTATATTAAGTTTGATGTGGAAAGTAAAACTTGATATACAGTGCCTTGCAAAAGTATTCAGACCTTTCCTGTGGTGTCCCATTTTGTGAAATTACAAAATGATGCATACACATTTTTTTAAACGATATTTTATTCAAAACTTGAATGCTTAAACTGAAGACTTCTAAAGGTAAGAAGTTACAGTAAATGTCAGCAAAAACTAAAGAAAAAAACTGAAATATGTTGATTGCATAAGTATTCAGACTCAATATTTGGTGGAAGCACCTTTGGCAGCAATTACAGCCGCAAGTCTTTTTGGGTAAGTCTCTACCAACTTTGCACACCGACTTGATGCAATTTGTGCCCATTCTTCTTGGCAGATTTTCTCAAGCTCTCTCAAGTTGCTTGGGGATCACTCACAGCAGTCTTTCCACAGATTCTCAATAGGATTCAAGTCAGGACTTTGACTGGGCCACTCAGGGACATTCACTCCACTGTAGCTTTGGCCTTGTGCTTTGGATCATTGTCCTGCTGAAAGGTGAATTTTTGCCTCAGTTTTCCTCTAGTATTTGCCTGTACTTTGCTCCATCCATTTTTCCTTCAGTCCTAACAAGCTTTCCAGTCCCTGTTGAGGAGAAGCATCCCAATAGCATGATGTTGCCACCACCATGCTTGAGTGTAGGGATGGTGTTGACTGGGAGATGTGCTGTGTAGGGTCTGCACCAAATGTAATTCTTGGCATTTAGACCAAAAAGTTCCAATCTGGTCTTGACTAACCACACCTTTTGCCACATTTTTGCAGGATCACTCAGGTGCTTTGTTGCAAACTCCAACAAAATGTGCACATTGTGAGGGTCTGAATACATTTGCAAGGCACTGTAAATTAATAATTGTTAAAAGTACAAATCTATTTTTAAATATCACTTGGGAACAGCAGTGGATTTAATTGCTTGGACACTGGATATGGAGTGATTTCAGCTGGTAGATTGCAAGCCTGAATAAAAGCAATAAGAAAATCATTTAAAAAATGCTACGACTGTCGAGAGCAGCGCCTTCATGCAATCGGCACGTTGGAGGCTGGACTAGGGCAGTGTACTGTGGCTTGTCGCCTTGGGTGCTCAGCCAGCAATTTCAAACCTGGTGAGAAGGTATAACCAGACACGTACTGTCAATGACAGGCCACGAACTGGGAGACCAAGAGTCACAACACCTGCCCAGGATCAGCAGATCATTTAGCAGCACCTTTGTGATGTCAATTGTTAATCAGCACAATAAAAAGTCATTGCACCTTTTTCAATCGCATCTAGTGAGTTTTCTCCTGTTCTACTGCTGTATTAAAGTTAAAACTTTGTACTTGGAATGAAGCTGTAGAAAGCAATAACCTGGGGCAGTGGAATATGTACTCTAATAACACATTTATGCTGGAATAAAAAGGCTATAGATCCATCTATTTTCTCTGAAAATACCTTGGTGTCAAGTATGTTGACAGGAACTGGAATGGACAGAGTCCTTCAATGTATTTGAAGAGAGTGCATTATGAGAATAACCAGCAGAGGGCAGTGTAGGCTTTGTCAAATTGCAGATGTTTTTCTTTGGTTTTCTAGTGCAGTGGTACTCAACTCTGGCCCTTTAGATGTAGTCTGGTCCAGGTTTTTACATCAAGCAGGTCCTAATGCAGTTATTTGAAGCTGTTCAGAGGCAATTAACTAATTTAGGACCTGGTTGGAATAAAGACCAGGCCTGGAATAGAGCTTGAGGGCCAGAGTGGAGTACCACTGCACTAGTGGTTTGGACACGAGGGTTGATTCCTCTTTGACAATCAAATGCATTAGAGCCCAGGCATACTGTAAACACAGATTGTATTAAAGAGCACAACGATGGGATGTTAACTCATCTGTTTAATTTCTAATGCTTATTGAATAATGATGCTACACAAAAAGAATCATTCAACACACACTAATTCATTCTGAAGTAAAAATAAATTGACTTGTCTGTTATGGTTATCTTTTTTCCCCTCTCTTTTGCTTGTTTCTGTTTACCCTGTTTTTCTACCTCTTATTATGCCACAAAAATAGATGTTACAAACTTAATTCTTGAAAAAACTTATTATGGCACCTTCACCACACCACATCACAGTCGGTCATCTCAATGACATTAAACTAATCCAGTCTTGAAGGGCTGAGCATTGACATTCGTTGCTGCAAAACTACGCCACGCCACACAGCAGTGGAAAAGTCTTTGGGAAACCTTGTTTTTGGACATGCTTGGCTAATCCTTTGCTTTGGCACTAATGCTTGGGATCTGAATGGCTATCAGTGGATTGTAAGCAAAACCCACCTGCTCCCTTCGAATTTGCCACAGCTGCGCCCTGGGTTAACTCAAAACCCTATTTAAAACATAGTAGGACCAAAAAGCACAAAGTAAAGTTGAGCAAAACTGAGTTTGAGAAGGAAACTAGGAAGCCTTTTTTAAAGTAAGGAATAGTAATGAGTCCAGGGAATAGCTTACAAGTGAAATTGTAGCAGTTCAAACACTGGGATAATTAACTAATTAGTTAATGATGTACAACCGCTTAATGTGACAAGCCGAATGGGCCAAACCTCCACTTCTAGTCTCCAGTTTAACGAGGTGTTAGAAACGTATTGTGTTTCTGGTAGGCTAGTAATGTGAAAACGTTCTAAGGATGCAAATCTTCATCAACCTTCTCTCTGCCTATGTAACCTTGAAGTGACACATGTGGCTGCAATGATCTGGGTGAGGCTTTGTATTTGGTTATGTGAAAAGCATTGTTATTGGTTGAATTTAGTAATGTTTCTTTGTGAAACACCATTCACAATGTTGTTTACATGTAAAGGTCTTCCACTTGTATGTCAGAAATGCATAGCAGTGGTGAGCAAAGGAAACCCAAGCAGGGTTGTGTGATGCACGGATTGTCCAGTCCCGTCAGTGAGAGGAGATGAGGTTGAAATCTCTAGATCCACCGAGCCCGGCTCATTTCCATTGAGGGTAAGATGCTTGCGGTGTCCTGGTTTCCACCCAGCCTCTGCCCTGCTTGCTGAAATAAAACATTTATATTTATATAAGTTTCTATATTGTATAGTGAAACTCCAAAAACTGTGTCTCATTAAACATGGGGAGAGCATTGTGTCTTATTTAACAATTCCCTCTTCAACAGTTTCTTGAATGAATTCAGACTTGAAATGAAAAGCACACCTATCCACATTTACTGCATTATTGAATGTATGGGGAGAACACCAATATTTGAATAGCTGGCCTATCATGCAGGACGTTTCCTTGGTAGGCCTTGCAATCAGACACTGCCATGGAATAATCGTGTTTCGGTACTTTTGCGAAATCATGTCAATACAATGAATAACTTTGGAATAAGAAATACAACAGGAAGAAAAGCACAGACACCAGCTAGTGGTTTGGACTACAGTGTAACAAGCTCTGTTTAAAGACCCAATGCTTCTTGATGTTGACTTCATATTCACAACTATGTTTAGAGACTGAACACTTTGGCCCTAATATTTGGTACATATATGTATTCTGTTATTGTTCTCAGTTAAGCCTATTCTTTATAGAAATTGTACTTTCTACTTATATTCAGGGGGAAAATGTGTTCTACTTATCATCTGTGGACACCTCTAATGTTTTAACACTTTAATGCGAGAGATGAGGGTGCTATGGTGTCAGAAATGCTGCACCCTTTAGCTGAGAAGTACACTGAGGTGTTATAATGATTTGTGAGCATTGCTGGAAGTAAGCTGTGATATTAATCCCAGAACCCTGTCTTGTCTTATCACTTCCAGAACAGCAAACCCTGTGGAGAAACCGCCACTTATGATTCGTACACCCAGCTTCTCTAACCTTAGAAATGCTGAAAGAAATTAAAACATTATTTTTCAATGTCTTCAAATGTTGTAGTGGTTGGTGATTCACTGTTTATATAATTCTGTGGACGATGTGTTATCTGTTTTAAAATGCGGTTTAATTTTTTGATATAAAAGCACTGCATTTTACAAGGAAACAGATCCACTGAGATTTAAGTTAACTGGCAGACAGCTAACGAAATGGGTAGATGGGTATGCCGAAACATAACGACCAACCATCCTTTATTTACCATGGAGGAGTCTCACTATTGACCAAAAGAGCTGCTGCTTTAAGACAGCAGGTAGCTTTGGTACCCACGATCTCCTCTACAATGTTGCAATAGTTGACACAGAAGCTCGCCCTTCCACCCCTTAGTCTTTATACCAATTCTGTTCTAAATTGTTTAATTGAACCAATTAAACCTCCACCCAGACCCAGGAAGTAAACCTGGAGTGGAAATCCCTGCATAAGGTTACACTAATATAATATAGATTTAACACTTTTTATAACAACATTTGCAAAATTTTATTTGTTTTTTACAACATTTTTTTTTTTTGTGAATGAAACATGCCAAAGACACCACTAATAGATCCCATTCAACATGCACTGTCTTAGTTTGTCAGGGGTAGTATAAGTGTATTTTAGGTGAAACCTGCTTTTCTATTTTGTCTTGAGATTAGATCATAGGAATACGGTTGTTGAGAGAATAGCAGGTTACAGAATCCCCAGGGAGCCTCTGACTGTTTCTCCTCCCTCCCCTCCCCTCCCCTCAACACGATATTAAAATTCATATCAGCTTCTACCGCTCTCACTCCTGTCTAAGTTACTGCCACCAGTTGTATGAGAGTTTGTTGGAGGTGGGGGAGGGGGGACAGTTAGTGTCTTTGTTTGCTTTGTGGCAGTAGGAAGACATCATTGAAAATGAAGATAAACTGCAGTCAGGCGACAATTGAGAATTCATTGCTGAAAATTGAGTCCTCCGCAAAGGAGGCTGGGAAGCGGTTTACTGGAATGTTGCTAGACCTAACTAAATTAGCAGGCATCACTGTTCCCAAAGAATGGGAGACCCAATTTAAAGACTGACGAGAGGGAGGATAGTAGATGTTGATGGACTACAAAATCTTTGGGGGGATGTTTAGTGCTGGTTAAGCACCGAAACACGCATGTAGTCTGGTTTCTTCAAGGTTGCCTTGGCTACACTGCTGGTTTATCTAAACTCGGTACAGCTTCACAGCTAAGCATAGGCCAGAGGGCAAGGTAACCTCTGGGTGGTTTGTTTGTGTGTGTGTGTATATATATATATATATATATATATATATATATATATATAGTATATATATTAATATGAGCGGGTCATGTTTATATTATTTATGAGCTGTTCTTGCGGGTTCACAAAATTTTTGTCGTTACCATCAGATAACAAACAAGAACGTGAATGGTTAAATAAGTCATTTATATATAAGTAAAATTGTATCCCTAATATAAATTATAATTCGTTATTTGTTTATATTATTATGAGCTGTTCTGAAGTTACATTATTGACAATTCAGAGTTGAAGTAAAATAAATAAATACAAATAAAATACTATGAATGGTAAGTCAGCCCCATGGTATATTTATTGTTTAAACATACAGTATGTATCCAATTCAAGTATGACGCATGTTGGAATTAAAGCATTGGGCTATATTCTCAAAGAATTTACTGCCATGCATAAAAAAAATAAATAAAAAAAATGTTACAGAATTGAAAGAAAAAATTACTTTAATTACCCTTCTGAGTTATGTATTAGAGGCTTTTTAACATAAGTGTATTATTTAAAAAAAATAAACTGCTGTTAATTTAACACAGTGGTAAATTATTTGTGATTATGGCCCATTTAAGGTTTGATTTCAAACCAACACATGCTGCCAGTTATCTGGAGCTTGACTTGAGCTAGTTTGGAGCCTTTTGAAATTATAGTTTCTGACATACCATAGAGGGTTATACCAGTTTGTGTAATCCCTCATGCCTTGTTTATTTCAGAGGAGTTTGGATTGAAAGCAACACTGCATTGCTAAAGATCTCAATCTTTAATTTCCACCTCGATGTTTCAGATGTTCTAGAATTTATCTTTGTAAGCTTTGATTTGATTTGGTACACCATAGATTTTATAATCGTATGGGACACCACAATTTAAAGAAACCTTGTCTACTTCCCTGCAAGAACCTGATATTTTCCACAAATTGTCTAATCTGTCTGTGTGCTCCGCAGGGACCACTTGCCGTTGTTCCCACTGGCTGGGTGTTGATTCCTTGACGTCAGCCATGCTTCATCAGGCCACAAAGGTAATACGAGATTCCCCTGGAGGACAGCCATTTGTAACTCTCACATCTGGTTGTAACCCTCTGTTAAGGACCTGCTATGCAACATTAAAACAACAAACAAGACACTTCAAGGTTTCGGTGCAATACTCATTTGTATCGATCGCCCGCTTTAAAGTCCAATAACACTGACCCTTAAACTACCATCTGTGTGGGGCTGTTGTACAGTTTACCATTCATTTGTCTTCCTGCTAAGACCAGCTCTGGTTTATCCTGGTTGGAGCTGGTACTTGTGCTGGTTTGAGACTGAAACATCAACTTAAAATTAATCTAACTGATAAAAACGGCGGCTAAGAGCGATCGTAGCTTGAGTAAAATAATAATCCGTTGTGATCTACGAGAGGAAACTGTAATCACTGTTGCTGCTAACATCCCTCGCTGCTAGCGTGTGAACTATTTACTAATGGTCTTAAACAACATATTTATTTGATATACTGGTTTCTGTCTTTTTATTGGATACCCTGTTCCATGGATACATTTTTTTTTTAAATAAATAGAATGTGGCATAGTGTGCAGTTTAGTTCTGTATAATGCTCTTTTTTTTTTAAACACCATTTGTACTCCTGTCTTGTTTTACTCTTGTATAATGTAGATACCTAGATGATCTTTACACTGCAATTCATTTGACCCACTACGCCCTTTATAATATTTCTGCCAGAGTACCATTATGGACAATATTATTACAGTGAATAAGGATTCCAGACATGTGGTTTTCCGAAGAGGCCTCTGTTTATTTTTCCTCACACATTTCGTTACCCTGTCCTCACAATTGGTTACACAAGCCATGGGTAATCAGATATATGTACAGTTCAGTAAATACATTGCATTTGCTTTTTATGTTTCTGATATCACTGCACACTGTACTGCCATGCGCTTCACTTCCTGAGCATCCAACTCCATTCTCTGCCCTCACACTCCCACGATTTATCTCCTCCTTTGGGACCCCAAACCCTGAAGTACACAGCTAGAATATACATATGAGGGATCATTACACCTTGGGAAAGGTTTAAGGCATAGTTACTGTAAACTGCAGTTGTTTTATTTACTAGAAATGGCTTTGTTCTATAGATTTTATAGGTTTTAACTCGAGCACTCTCATCATTATCTCTCTCAACACCCCGGCTGCGCTTAGGCAGGACAGTTTGGGTCTGAAGTGTTAAGACAAGCAGCGCTTGTAATGATCTTACAGTAGAATGAGCAAACCGAAGCATCACCTGTAAATCAGCGGGGAGTAAATTAGAGAAAGGAGGCATTCAACCAGGGGTTTGCATACATGTCAGACCCAGGGGCATGATGTTTACCTGCCTGGCAGGAAAACAATAATCGAGTTGGTAACCTAGGCTCTTAAAATCTATATCTAGTTGATGCACTTGCTCTTTAAAAAAATAAAAAAATTGAAATTGATTGCAATGCGATACTCCCCATTTAACAACATCCAATTTTCTGTGCTATAACGGTCGATATCTGTGTTGTTTTGAAAGTGATGTGATAGCGCTAATGTCAGTAGGTGGGCTCATGTGATTAGATAAGGTCTCTCATGTGTAGCAGTCTGTTTGGTTGAACTTTTTATATTTGATTTCAGGATACAGTGTGTGGGTATAGCTTTGTGCCACATGAAGTTGATTAAATGTAAACCATATATTATTCATCAAAACATCATTTAACTTTAAATAACTCATACGTTTGGGGCCCAGTGTTGATAATGTCTAGGCTAGGGCACCAGACTGGATTGTGCCAGTTTTCATTTTTGTCCCGGTCAGAAGCGATGCAATTGTTAACTTGTCCCTGTTTTGCTATTGTAATCTATATATATATATATAATCACATGTTGAAATGGTAATAGATGATCTGTTTTGTTTTGTTTTTTTCTAATGTGGCTTTTTGTGTATTTAACATGTTTTGGTCAGATGACAATAAACATACAATAAATAGACCCAATAATTGTTTTATTACATACAGTTATATTTAATGGCTCCAGAGCAGAGCGCCCAGTTTTTCACTCTGAAGATCTGCTAACCCTATGCTTGTCAGATTTGTGTTGGATGCATCATGTTGCATTACCACCAATTATTAAGCATGAGGCTTTACATGTCTGCCTCATCTCTTCCATGGTCCCAGTAAAAGAAAGGTAATCTGAAGGTCAATGATGTTAGCCCAGTTTATAAGTTGATTGATTACAGAACATCTTCTCATTATTTTTTATATAAAAATAATCAATGCTGGTCTCTTTCTCTTGCCAAGGATCTCAGGCAAGCAGATAGACTGGTTTAGCTGTTATGGTTTGTATCTTTCTTTGTCTCTCCCTATAAATCATACCATTACTCATTTCGCTAGCTAATTAGCGTGAGTTTTGTTTGTACGCACTAGAAGCCCACGTTTTCTTAGCCACTCGGAGGGTTGTTGTTGTTTGAATCTGTGAATAATATTCTGAAACCACAATGTTCTGGATCACACAATTGAGCAAAGAACATCATATTTTTTACTGGGTAAAACAGAGAATTCTGCAGTACATCTATAATACCCTGTTAGTAGAAGGAGGAAGATGGCTCCCAGTGGCACTTCCAAGCAATGGAAAAATAATTTTAGACTACTTAAAAGACTGAAGTGGTCAGAGTCCTCCTAATAAAAACAATTTAAATGAGCAGCTAGTAAAAATCAAAAATCCTGCATACAAGTTATTTTAGTTGGGCAGTTTTTCTCAAACAGGACAAAGACACAGGCAATCTTAAAACTTAAATAAAAATAAAAAAATCTTCAGGTTATTGTATTTACAAAGATGAATAGCAAGGAGCAGAATAAAACAAAACATAACAATTGATATAAGATACAATAATTTCAAACAGTCCCAAAGAGATCTTGCATATAATTTGAGTTCTGCGTTTCTGGTTTATTCCAGATTTTTTTTTTTTTTAACTGAACATTGGTTTTAACTGATTTGTACCTAATTTTTATTCAATAACACATTTCCCAGTACTATTTTCTAGGAAATACACAATATTTTGATTAAAACACTGTTTTATTTTGATTCCGACGCAGCCTTACATTGTATCCTAGGATTCAGCAGGTATCTGTAAAATCTGTGTGTTGTTCTTGGGACTGAATGATACTATAGTGTCCTGCCATAGAGTTTTAAAATATTTTTGTAATTAAAAATAATTTTTCTAGTTGTACATATATAGTATTTTTTAGTCCTATTTCAGTAGGGTTTTAGGGAGCTGTGTAACAACCTGTTTGAGCATCTATCCTTTATCCATTCTGTTCTGTGCTGTGCTGTTTTGCATATTATATGCAGTGTTCAGCATTATATATATATAAAAACAAGGCTTGGAATAATAACATCCTCTGATTGGTTAAACAGCAGCACATGACCATGCGTATATACAGCGCATACCATGGCTTGCATACTAATGAGCCGCTTCACGCTGAATAAATCACTACGCACCACTACATTCTAAATTCCATGACAAACTGCCATTTTATTTGTTATTAGTTACAAAACCACTGCCAAAAATGAGTGACATTTAACCTCTTTCCTTTAATATATTTGGGGACGAAACTCCACATAACTGGTACAACACCAACTTTCTGAGTGCAGACAAATACATAAGTGCACCAGCAACTGTCAAGAATAATTCACATAACAGTAGGTGAGGAACAGCTAAATGAAATAGAGGTAAACAAAGATTGAAAAAACTGTAGCCTAGGCTGTTAATGTAAAAGACTGGCTTAAAGAAAAAAAAAATGCACATTCACTTTAAGGAAATAAGTAAAAAAAATCTGAACAACATAATTTTATCCCAGCGCAAAAAGTTCAACTGGAGACCAGTATTCAGTCTCCAGTTTTATAAGCTGGACTAAATAGGTATTTAACTGTAGAAGTTGTAACATCTCTGCTGACAGCAAGTTTAAAACCAACAAGAATATAGTCATGAAAACTTTTAGAAGAGCCGGTAAAGACAAGGCCAGACACCAGCCCCACCAAATCACCAGCCTGGATTTGAAGCGTCTGTGGGAAGGTGAGACAATGTCTCCTGACACTGCGGTCAGCTTCGTGTAAAGTCTGGTTTAATCTTCAGCTTAATCTGGCACGATTTGGACGTGAGGGTGTCCAACAACTAACAAAAACATCTTTTGAGATCAGTAAGGATGAAAACGGACTTGAACATGTGTACCTCGCATATAACAAATGTATTCTATAATGCATCATCAGAAGGTAAGGTAAGGGTAAAAAAAATACTGAGAATTAGAACCTCAGAACTTTCATCCACCAATTATGAAGCTCCCTTGAAGGCCACTAATAGTTACAACAGCAATAAAGGCCCATTTTACCAATTTCTAAATGTAATAAAACCGTGATTATGAATAATTTCTGTCCTAATCGGTTTAGTTGATTCACTGAATTTTTTATAAAATGTTTTTTTTTTTATTATCAGATTTTTAAAATCAGGTCAACACACACACACACACACCAAAAAAACATTGCCAAACAAAGGCAATATTGCTCTAGCATTGTATTGCAACACACTCAGACCATATGGTCTGAATTTACAAACAGATGTATTTAGTGTTGCCAATGGTGATAGGAGCCCAGAGGAATGCACTGTACCTACAAATCAAGAACAATAATGGTAAATAATTACAAACAGCTTGCAGTGATGGGTGCTCATGCTGTCTGCCTGTGTTGCTTCTCACCTTTGCAAACTAGTTTCTTTTAAGTAGTGGTGTGGACCTCACAGTTCTACGCTAAACCAACACACAAGCTTCCTTGTGTCTAGGCCTGACTGTTGGCCAATAAGTGCACTACAGTTGACCGACTACCCACCACCTCTGAAAGAGTTCTTCTCTGGTCAAAAGTGGATCTTTATTGGGGTTACCAGATTGCCAGAGTTGACAACCAGGACCCCCCCCCCCCCTTTGATTCATTGAAGCTGTAGTTTTCAGTGCAGTTTTTAGGAGAAAGTCTCTTTCTCTGTCTGGTTGCTGAGTTAAGCAAGTCTGCTCTGAACTGAAGCTCACCAACTAGCATTTGAGATTAAGGGTTATTATATTATGTCAGTAAAGAGCTTGTGTAACTTGATATACTGTAATGGGGATAAATGAGGGATAGAAAGTCTATATAGCAAATGCAGTTAAATAAAAATAAAAAAAAAACAAGTACCAGCTTACTTCTTTACAGAAGAGAAACAATGAAGACACATTACTATTATTCATAGACTGTTTAATGAAATTAGTTCACTGTGGTTTAAAACCATGAAAAAGCCTAGTAATGTATGATAAAACCTTGTAATGAAATATAGTCAATGCATGTTCAGCTTTATTATTATTAATTAGCCATCTAGCAGGCACTTTTTTCAAAGCGACTTACAGAGACTAGGGGGTGAACTATGCATCAACTACAGCTGCTGCGGAGTCACTTACAAAGGACCTTGTTTTACGTCTCATCTGAAGGACAGAGCCCAAAAAGGTTAAGTGACTTGCTCATTGTCACACACAGTGGTGGCTGATCCAGGATTTGAAACATGTCATGAACCTCCTGGTATCAAACTTGTTTCTTTAGCCACTAGACCACCACGCATACCTATCAAAGCTAGAACATTACGATGCAGAATTAATGAAACCTTAAAGAGGGGTAAAGTAATGAAAGTAAGGGAAAATCATTAAGGGAATAACTTAGCAATGTCTAGTGAATTATATGCAACTCCATAAAGAGCTATATAAGAAGTGCAGGTCCAATCCCCAGTGCACTTCAACAAGCTTGGCAAAACAAAACCAGATTTAGCATCAATTTAGCACAATTGGCAGTTTTGAAATTAGAATTACCCCTTCAACCAGCAGAGCCGTTACTGTGCATGAGCAACGAATCCATCATCATCATCATCATCAGGGGAGCTATTTCAAAATGCATTTCTATACAAAGACAGATGTGTGATTATGGAACAGTTTCTATTATCAGGGTTTTTGAAGATGGCATTTTCAATGTCTTTATTTAAAGTGAATTACTTCCAACCCCTCCCCTTCAAGAACGGTTCTATTCATATGCCACTTTTGGTTTCCACCGAGTCCTGTTTCTTCTTTCCAAGTCAGTGGTGTTTAAACCTTTTTAGGACCTTGCTGGTTCCTTAATTGTAACTGCAACTGCATATTATGCATTGCTGTCTTCCTGCTTAAAGGGCTCTGCACGAACTTGATTTATCATGTAGTACTGCCTGGTAGATAACTGCTGAGGCAAGCATTTGCAGGGGTCAGTCTACAGGGCACAACAACATGAAGGAATGTGCAATGCTTATGCAAGCACGGGCTGAGTTTACTGTGCAAACAGATGCTGACACTGTTCCACTTTGAAAGGCATTCTCAGTACAAGCCCAGTTGTCTCAATTTCCAAGGCACTTTGGGATAATGTATGATCAGATGCTGGTGCTGTCTTCAGCATTGTAGAGTGCCCTTTATTTCAACTTTAGCAATCGCACAGGGATTAGAGGTCAGTGCTGTCAAGCAGTTGCCAGGGGGCTACCTTAGCTTTTATTGCAGAAATCATACCTTGTATTGTTATTTTAAACATTTTACACTTATAATTTACAGATGTATTTACCTTTTCAGTGTTTTGCTTTCCATATAATTTGCTTTTTGATGTACGAGTCGATCATTCTGGGCCTGAAAGTGTCCATCAAACAAGGACAAAATGTGAATTATTTCTTGTTTCTTCTTCTAGAAACCCACCAAGAATAAAGGCATTTATTTATAAGCTAATACCAAAATATATCTTGTTGGGAAATGCCATTGCACACCAAAATCTCTTACATTTATATTAAGAAATAGACAAAAAAGCAATAGAAAAAAAGTGACGCCATGACAACTTATATAGTATTATGCTTTCCTTTAGTCGACCCTCTGTTCAGGATGCTTCAAGCTTCCAAATTTCCATGTTGAAGGTATGAAGAAACACTGGCAACATTATTATTTTTTCTACTGACTTTGAAATGCCAAATTCAACAATCACCATTCCTGTTAGGAAAATGCACCTCCATGTGATTCTGCCTCAAAGACATGGTAAGGTAATACATTCTGTACCCTAATAATTCTGTGTGAAAAAGGGTCTCCTTCCCTCTGTCCTAAGTCTATCTCCACGTAATTTCCAACTGTGTCCTCGGGTCCTGGTTTCTAGGTTGTGTCCTCAGGTCCTGGTTACTGTGCTTAATGTATTGGTTAGGGTTCACTACTTCAACTCCATGACTCTCTAATTATTCTTTGTTCTAGACTGGCACCTTATTTTGAAACGTGTTTTACAATTGATTCACACTGCGTTACTATAGCATGGAAGCTGTTGGTTCACTCAATATAATGCTGTAGTGCTAATTTAATTGTTTTCCAGTTGTATGCAATTAGTTGGGCATAATTCACTGTAGTACATTGCCTCTGTACCAATGCAATTGTTCTTCTGAGGACAGATCACTAGTTGGCTACTGCATGATTTATTTCAACTGCAGTGCCATTAGTGAATACCAGTGAAATATCATTGCTTTTAAAATAATGCCATTGTACCGCTGTCATAGTACCACAGTGATGTAGTACTGGAAGATAGAAGCATGGTATTTGTAATTGAATTAAATACAAAGTAATACAAGTCTGTAAACTTCAGCACCTTCTTTCCTGCCATTATAACCGTTATAACCAGTTACTTGTAATGAAAAAGAAATATATTTTTTAGCTGACTGGAGTTCTTGATTGAAACCTGTTCATTGTGTAACAGGGTGCTGGAGCTTTGCTTCTTCATGCAATATTTTTCAATGTATTCTTTGCATCTCACTTGCAGCTGACAAAATGTCACCAAGACAAAGAAATCCAAGTAAAAGCACAAGAAATGATACAGGTGTCAATCATAACTGATGCTCTCCTGTAGATGACTTTGGATACCAGTATCTCTGAAAGTGGCAGAAGCTGTTGTATTAAGGTTTCCATGGTGTTCCAATGACGGATCCCAGTCCAATACATACTCTATTACTCCAGCGTACTCTATTACTCTACTTGATTTGTTACAGTCTTTTGTGAGCCCCTGCAAGACAAAAAAAAAGAAACAAAATTGATAAAAAGCAGGCCTGTGTTTAGTTTAAGGTAACCCAAGACATTGGACACCAGAAAGCTTAAAATTAGCAGCAGTTGAAAGAGAGAAAAAAGAACCAGCCAGGCTGAGTGACAAAGGCAGTAATGTGACTCCAGAAGCAGGTGAGTCCAGGTGTAGAGAGAGCGGCAGCTTCTAGCACCTGCTGTGAGATGAGGTTATAACACCAATCTCTGCTCTCTTCTACCAAAATAACATGCAATTCATTATCCCCAAGGAGCGTTGATACTAGCACACTTCTGCCCCCTTTCTTTATAGTCTTCTTATTTCTCATTAAGCAGAGGGATGTTTAGATTTGTATCCAGACATAAAGTAGAAATGATAAAATATGAACACATTAAACTTTCCCTCAAGGCCAGTGCCCCAGTGCGTTGTGGCCGGGTTTGGACACGAGACCGTGAATGACTTTTTGAATGTCCTATGATGTTTCCTCACTGATCATTGGGCTTCCTGTGACTGATACATGAATGAGCTCAACAGCGGTCCTGTAGTGTGGTGAAGTGATTTAATCCTTAGTGATTTTGCCTCAAATTCAGTGGCGTGGGGGCATCGGAGTCAATGGAATCCACAGCAAAGATGCTTAGCTTCCCCAGGAATATTCCAGAATATTCTGTCTCCAACCAATTTCACAAATTACTTATTCACTGCTGCTTCTCACAGTCTAAAAGTTTAAATTTGTTTGCTACACTGTGTCTTCTGGTTTTCATTCCAACTGAGTTATCATATACGTCATTAAACCCTTAATTGAACTAATAATGTGGTTAATTAAACATTTTTAATTGTTCCTAAAAAGTTGCAGATTTCAAGTTACTTCTAAAGTTGTATAGTTAACTTGAAATCTCCAGCTGTTTAAAAGCTGGAAATGATTAAAAAGGTCTAATTAAGCTAATGAATAGTTCAATTAAGGGTTCAATTAAGTAACTGAGAACTCAGTTGGAACCCAGGACCAGGTTTGGGAAGCCACGATTTAGAGGACAGATCTCAAACCCCGGGGCACTGCAGCAGATATTTTGAAAAGAGCTTTGAAACAGACTTTAAAGTGTAAAAAGATTTCAGGAAGTTACCAGTGAAAAGTTCAAACACAGGTACTTTATTTAAACAGTTGTAACAACACGTGGTGATATATAACGCTATATTTTTCGGAACCTCGCTACTTACTCTTTATAAACAAACTTTGCAATGCACTTAGTCTGAATAAGTGCAACCAGTTGTACATTAAGGCTCAACAACACTCAACTAAAAATTACAAAATCTTCAGAAATAGAAAAATTACAGAGATGCAAGTGTTTGATTTTACAACAGTCATCGCTTAGTGTAGTATAAGTAGTGTTAAAGAAAGATGCAAAGTTTCATGTTTTAATAAAAGGCATATATATTTAGAACATTCAGGGTTAACATTTTTCTAACTTGCTTTTGCTATTCATGTTATTGCAGTGTCCCAAGGCACATGTAATAACATAAGAACATAAGAAAGTTTACAAACGAGAGGAGGCCATTCGGCCTATCTTGCTCGTTTGGTTGTTAGTAGCTTATTGATCCCAGACTCTCATCAAGCAGCTTCTTGATGGATCCCAGGGCTGAATCTGAATGTCCCTTTATCTAATTTCCATTTGTGACCCGTGGTCCTTGTTGCTATTTTCAGGTCGAAAAAGGCCATTGTCAATACCTTTTAGAATTTTGAATACTTGAATCAGATTGCCGCATAGTCTTCTTTGTTCAAGACTGAATAGATTCAATTCTTTTAGCCTGTCGGCATATGACATACCTTTTAAACCTGGAATAATTCTGGTCACTCTTCTTTGCACTCTTTGTATAGCAGCAATATCCTTTTTATAGCGAGGTGACTAGAACTGAACTCAATATTCTAGATGAGGTCTTACTAATGCATTGTACAGTTTTAACATTACTTCCCTTGATTTAAATTCAACACTTTTCACAATATATCCAAGCATCTTGTTGGCCGTTTTTTTTATAGCTACCCTACATTGTCTAGGCATTTCTAAGTCAACAAAAACTCCTAGGTCTTTTTCACAGATTTCTTCTTCTATTTCAGTGTCTCTCATATGATATTTATAATGAAAATTTTTATTTCCTGCGTGCAGTACCTTACACTTTTCTGTATTAAATGTCATTTGCCATGTGTCTGCCCAGTTCTGAATGCTGTCTAGATCATTTCAAATGACCTTTGCTGCTGCAATGGTGTTTGCCACTCTTCCTTTTTTTGTGTTATCTTCAAATTTAACAAGTTTGCTTACTATACCAGAATCTAAATCATTAATGTAGATTAGGAATAGCAGAGGACCTAATACTGATCCCTGTGGTACTCTACTGGTTACCTCAATTCATTTTGAGGTTTCTCCTCTAATCAGTACTTTATGTTTTCTACATGTTAACCACTCCCTAATCCATGTGCATGCATTTCATTGAATCCCGTACTGCGTTCAGTTTGAAAATTAATCTTTAATGCAGGACTTTGTCAAAAGCTTTCTGGAAATCTAAATAAACCAAGTCATATGCTTTGCAATTATCCATTGTTGATGTGCATCCTAAAAAAATCAAGCAGATTAGTAAGACACAATCTCCCTTTCCTAAAACCACGCTGACTGTCTCCCAGGATACTGTTACCATATAGGTAATTTTCCATTTTGGATCTTATTATAGTTTCCATAAATTTACCTATAATATAAGTCAGGCTTATTGGACTGTCGTTACATGGTTCGTTTTTGTCTCCCTTTTTGTGGATCGGTATTATGTTTGCAATTCTCCAGTCTGTAGGTACAACCCCTCTCTCAAGAGACTGTTGCATGATCTTAGTTAGCGGTTTGCAAATAACTTCTTTCATTTCTTTTGAGTACTATTGGGAGGATCTCATCTGGCCCAGGGGATTGGTTTATTTTAAGAGCTCCTAGTCCATTTAACACTTCTGCCTCTGTTATGCTAAAGTTATTTAAAACTGGATAGGAATAGGTCAACGTGGGGCATGTTGTCCATATCCTTCTTTGTAAAAACTTGTGAAAGTAATCTTTTAATATATGTGCTATTTTTTCTATTTGTCTATGATTTTGCCATTTGTATCTCTTAGACATTTTACCTCCTTGAGTGTTCTCTTGCTGTTATAATATTGGAAAAACTTTTTGGTGTTGGTTTTAGCCCCTTAGCAATGCTCATTTCTGTCTCTCTTGTCCTTTTAAACTTCCTTTTTGACTTCTGTTTGCAGTCTCAAGTACTCTTTCTGTATACTTTGTTATTGGTCCCTTTTAAATGCTCTGTAAAGTGCCTTTTTTCTCTGAATATATATTTTTAATTGATCTATTAAAACATTTTGGCCATTTTGTTTTAGATTTTGATTTGTCTACTTTTGGTATGTAGTTGTTTTTGTGCCTCTAATACTATATTTGTGATGACAAATTGTGTTAGGAAGCAGTCATTTGTCATTTCTCTTGTCGTTTCATCTGTTGTGCTCCAAGTACGTTTTATCCTATTTAATATGGGGAAGTTGAAATCCCTCTATCCTTTGCTGCATGCATTTCAATGTCATTGTATAATAGATTATTTTGCTCAGTGTCTGAATTTGGTAGTCAATAGCATGTCCCTATGATTATGCCCTTTGAATTTTTGTCCATTATTCTGACCCATATTGATTCTACGTTGTTTTTTTCTTCCAGATTTAACACCTGGGCTTCAAGACTATTTTTGATGTATAGCGCTACCCCACCATCTCTTCTGTCCTTCCTATACAACGTATATCCAATAATATTATATTTCTCTCCATCACTCTCGGATAACCAAGTTTCTATAACACCTATCACATCGTAGTTACTTGTTAGTGCAGTAGCTTCAAGTTCTAACATTTTGTTTCTGAGACTTCTGGCATTTAGATAAATACATGTAATGGCTATCTTACCTGAGTTGTTGCCATTCTGTTTTGTTCCTGCATGCACCACGATTTCAGCCATACATTTATATTATTTAGTTCCAGCTGTCCATTTGGTCCTTTGCAAGGTGCCGTCAGTATCCCTGAAAATACCATGTACTGCATAGCTATGGCCAAAAGTTTTGCATCACATTATAGGACAAAAATTAAAAAAATGTGACATTTCAGAATCTAATAAGAAATGCTATTATGGCTTCTGGTAGACTTTTGTGATATCATTTTGTAGTTTCTTTGATTACATGATGTTAAATAAAATATCAAAATTATGTTCATATGGTTATTCTGACTGAATCCTAAAATTCTAGGTGATGCAAAACTTTTGGCCTTAGTTGTACTTCTCATCTAATTACGCGGGCTAACCAAATATGTGAAAACGTGTGTGTTCAAGTGGTAGACCTAACCAATAGGAGAAAGAAAATTGTACAGAATATGGTCAGGTTAAACTGGTAAATTGATTGCCAATGTAACCTGGCTACGCATACAGTGTTTAAGCACAGCATTCGTCTGAGTCAGGTCAGGCTTTGTATTATTTTGAAAATAGTAGTAGTGCTAAAGTTTCTGTTTGCTGTCGCTGGCCATCAGCTACCCTTCCACAGCACCATTTCCAATCAATCTGAAACCTCTCACAATATAAAAGTGTAGCCTATTAAAAGTCTCAGGTTCCTGGAGCTGTCTTTCAGTAATCTGTGCGCAGTTAAGATCAACGGAGGACGTAATGGTTCTCCTGTGCAACTCAAGCGCAGTGCTAGTGAAAATACATACATCTGAAAAGCCTGTGGCTGTGGAGATCCTACCCGATACATGATCCTAGCAGCTTTCACAATATACTTAGGAGATCATCTAATTACCCTCCTATAATTTCCTCTCCAGGTTTAGAGTTTTGTGAAGTATTTGTTCTCCAGCGACAGGTCACAATGATAAAGTGCCTCTTGTGTGTGAATTATGTGAATGGCACACTATTCTTTTACTAATAAGTCTTTGTGGTTGGCGGCTCTGGTGCTGTTGACATCTGCACCTGAAACAAAAGGAAAGAGTCACTCATAACATTTTAATGCATGGTATTGAATTTTTTTTTATGGGTTGTACCGGTATATTATTTTCAAGAGATTTCAAAAGACAAGGGAAATCTATGACTTTGATATTTCAAGTGCTGCTCCTGTGCAAGAAAATGGACAGCCACTTGAAGGACATTTTTTCATTTTCTCATGGTCCATGACAAGGCTTGGAACGAATGTATTAAGGGTGATTCATTTACACCAATTAGTTAAATAATCAGTTATAAGCCTTGCTATGCATATATATCCTGAACTTTGAGATGAAGAATCACAGCTAGTGCTGAACAGGCTTTCTTCACAATGCTTTGCCTCCTATGGGCTTCAGTGCACAGGCCTGCCTGCCTCACTTTCATACAGTCAGCCTTGAGGAGTCTTTTCAGAAGCATTTAGTTGGCATGGCAAATAATAATAATGACCTAAGCAGAAGCAATAGAGAATCATTCAGAATACAGATAAAATTGTATTGAACTGGTTAGAAATGAAAGGACAAGGACCTAGAAGATGGTAATTTTGCTTGCAAGTGATTGTAAAAAAAGGATATTTACGAAAATATATTATAAATAATAATATTAATATTTATCATAACACATGTAAAAAATATGAATGTGGAAATACACAAGTTAACTTCTTCAAAATGTCCACCTTATAGAAAATGTAGTTGATATAAAGTATCCCTTTAAGGTACCCTTGGCCTTTATTCTAGCGTTCATCCTCCTGAAACATAAAAAACCCAATAATGCATAAATTACTCAGATTTGACTTTGACCCGTCAAAGGGCTTCAGAAGATTCCTCAGTGTTTCCTTGCTGTCAAATATGTACTTTTCAAATCCAACATCATTGGCACACAATCACACAAGAATGTTGCATGCAGAGCTTACATTGAAATGAAAGAGCTTGGGAAATGGAATTGAAATGCCCATGTCTCCACTTTCCTTGAACTAGTTATGTGTCTGGCCAGGGCTGAGTGACTCTGGCCAGGACAATCTAGGCGTTTGATTTTTATAACTATAAAACTTTTATTACAGCAAATTTTCAAAGGGAATTGAAAAAAGAAAACCCCAAAACAATAATGTTGTGCAGCTGGAGCTTCAGTTTACCAAAGACTGAAGTAAGTAGCATTTGTTATTCGTTGTCTAAATAGTGCTTCCTACTTTCTGTTCTAAACTTACTTTTACTCTGCAACTTAGTTATTTATTTGAAAAAAGTCTAAACGTTAAGGTGCTGATGAGTGGACCCGACTACTACAAATTATTACTATAGAGCTTCAGTGGAATATAAATGCATTATCGACACTGATACATACAGACAAACCCTCAGTCATGTGACAGATGACTTCTACACTACACTTTGCCTAAGTGCAAAATGTGTTGGAACAGACCAGGCCAGATCCGTACAACAGATTGTCCAGCATTACAAAAATGTCCCTTCAGCTGGCACTGAAATAACTATGGCTCTATGCAGTGTGTAATGATCCCATTAGTCTGTAGCACCGTCATCTGCAATGACAACCTGTAATCCTACGACCTGAAAATATGTATGTTTATTAACTCATTCACTTGCCACCTCAAAACCCTTCACAGTTAACTTTAGTTTGTATTGAACGCTATTTTTTTAAACTCATCAAGCCCTCTGTTTAAACATGTAAAATCATATCAATTCCACCATCACAATATCATCCTTAGATTTACAAGACATCTTATAAGAAAAAAAATCTGAATAGGCTCCATCAAGTTCAATAAGTAATTATAAATTTGTTAGCCCATTCCATGAAATAAAGAAACCAAAACATAGCAAAGGGCAATTGTGTGAGGTTAATAGACACAACTGAAGCTATTACCTGCAAGTAAGTTATTGCAGCTTTCTTTTTGTTATTGCAGCTTTCTTTTTAATTTGGACAAAATGTAATTTGTTTTAAATGGACCTTCGGCTAATGCTACCTTAATGGAATGCATTTTCTAAAGCATGCCCCTTCTTTGTGCTCTCTCCCTCTGTATCTAGCTCTTTCTCTCTTGCTGATAAATAGTTAAGGTTATTCATTCGTATCCACTTTAGCATTTGGGATTTATTAGGTCTTGCCTGCTATTATCTCCTGGTTGCTTGAACTCTGGAATGAAGCTTAATGTACATTATTCATGTTAAGAGTGATTTTCCACCCTGCTGCAGATCAAAGCCCTCTCCCCGAGGCTGCAAGTTTTTTCAATCATTATTTATTAGTTTATTCTTTTGGCTTTTCAAAGGCTCAGATATCTGAAACCTGTTGACCGTTTTCCAGTCTGGCAAATGGATGTTGAAAGGGCGATTCAGGTATGGCTTTGACGGGTGAGAGAGATAAAACTGTGGTTTAGGGGTTAACTGTGATAAGTTTGGATTGCAGCTGGATCTGTTAAATAGCATACATCTAGGGTGGTTTTGAAGTTGCTTAACCAAAGCAGCATATAAATTCTTGCTCACATGTCAAATGTTTCCAAGGCATTCTGCATGATCACTTAAGAAAATCTATGGAAATACTGGAAAAAAGTTTGTCTTTAAAAAGAAAAAAGAAAAAAGTTGAGCCTCACCTGCTGTGGCGTGCCATTGGCAACAAAAAGCTTGCATTTATTTATTCATTTGGAAACATGCTTTATGCTGGCTTTAAGAAGAAACTGTGCCAACTCAACATTAGAAATATTGGTCATTCACTCTCGACCACCTAATCACTTATATAATTATCCTTGAAGGTTCGTTATATTCATAAAATGAATTTAAAATCACACAGTATTAATAATATTTTTTGGCCCAGTGCCTCATTTGACACAGTGCTGACCTATTTATAAGAGCGAGGAAAAATCTAAAAATCAAACAATTAGCTACTGTAGTGTTCGTGTATAGGATCACCTCTTAAGAGAACAGTTTGCCTAAGGGAACACCCTTGTGGTGAAACAGATTTTTCTCATTGTAAATTCTCTGGCTAAAGGAACAGGAACTTTGCTTTAAAGAACACCTTCTTGACACCGATAGCGATTCGTTGACTATGTATACAGTGCTGTTTTGTAACCTGATAACTCATCATCATCATCAAACTTAAAATGGTTTATTCAGTCTTTTCAAAAGCGAAAGTGTCTTGAGGCACACTGATTGGTTTATTAAATCTTTCCAGAGCTGCCGTCATATCATTGACTCGTTTAGCATTCTGATTTCTACCTGAATCAGATACAAGTCGCCAAACAACTTGGTGTTTCCAGTTATGGCGAGCTGCTTCACCATTCTGTTAAATAATGTGCATGTCTTGTATATTGCTGCTGCATTTTTCAACGTGTGCAGGGGTGCTGTGTTAGTTTAGTTTGACAGTTTATTAACTCTAGTTTGTCTGTTGCTTTATTATTATAGTTTATTAACATGCACTTGCCTATTGCTTTGCTTTCTCTTGTTCAGCTCGTTTCATATGTTGATGCACGTGCGTCATTTAAGAAAGGAGATATGTCACACACCAGTTCCAGTTCCAAAACCTCAGGCTGCTTTATTGCAATCACACAAGTTTGAGGTTACAGCGCTGGAGAGAACTTCAAAATCCTCACTTACAGCCCCCCTTTGGCAGTATGATACTTTGTACATTACCACCACACTGGTTGTTAATCATTCTCCTTTTCTTCCTTTACCAATTGGTCTGATTTTCAGAGCTTCCTTACATTACTAAGGGTCAGATATGGAACGAGGGCAAAGAGTTCAATGCACCCTTGGCATTATTTCCCATTTTCTTGTGCCCTTGCTTTTAGGCCCCCCACCACATGTTCAGCAGTACCGTGGTATGGTGCTAGCCGTTGTTGTAATTCTTTGTGCGCATTACGCGGTACCTCCCTCAGTCACATGTCCATTATCTCATTGTATTTCTGTTATTAAATCTCTGGCAAACAATTTACAACCAATCCTTTCACTCAGGTTATATAACACCTCCTCTACTCCTCCTAGTAAAGCCATTATTGCATTTCCTTGTAGAGTCACAGCCTGGTTAGTATATAACACTCCTGAACCCAATGTTGTATTCCTTTATGTGGGCTCTGTGGGCTGTGTCTGTCATTGAATACGCCAGCTCAGCTCAGAGTTCAAAACTGAGTTCCCTGCCCCAAACCAGCCTGCTATATCATCAAAAAGTCCCCTCCTGACTCTTTTGGTTTACCAGTTGGGGGTGTTTCTTGATACTGTACCTGCTGCGCCATCAGGGTTTTATATTCTGATATACTAGCTTGTAGTACAGTTAGCTACCAGTTATGTCTCTGATTTCCAGTTTTTTAAATGGCAGCTGTCTACTAGCCACTCTTGCTTTTGGTAGTCCATACCACTTGGCCTGTTTCCTGCTTTTTACCCCAATGTATGGTCCCATTATTTTACTCACTGTATATGGGTCCTCCGTGGTCCAACAACTGAGTTTTTCATCATAACTTCATCACCGATTTCAAACTTAGCTTCAGTGTTAATCTTTTCCTATTGCTTTTCATTATTTCAGTTTGTCTGTCTCTGTTGCAGTGTTGTATATTGTTTTAAAACCTGTAACTGTTCACTCACAGCCTTCATCAACTGTTGTTGTGTTAATTTTGTCATTTGTCCTATTAGTGGACTCTCTGCTGGGTCCATTGGTAATTGCATCACCCTGCCAGTCATTAATTCGTATAGACTGATCCCAGTTACTTTTGAGGGCATGGCTCTTCACTTCATCAGAACCAATAATAATTGTTCCGGTCAGTTTTTGCAGTTCTGCAGTATCATTTTTGTGATGGATTCTTTCAGAGTACGATTCATCTGTTCCACCGTCCTGGAGCTCTGGGGATGATGGGGAATGGCTGGATGGATGATGGGGATGATGTGTTGCTCTCCCTCTCTCTGTGTGGCTGAGAGGCGGGCCTTGGGGGATTGCTGGCCCTATAAAGATTATGCTCTGTGTTCCCTCGGGCTGCCCCCTTTAAGACAAAACGAGCCAGCTGGTGGAGGCTGGGCTGCCGGACCAAGGATGGTCGCGAAACAAAAACAAATAAATGAACCAGAGAACCATTAATACTTTAAAAAGAGAAAGAGTGTGGAGACCGGGGAATTCCTGGGCAGACCTCGAACGTGGTAGTTTTATTACTGTGTTTTATTTTTCCTTTTTCTTTCGCCTTTTGTTTTCATTATCATTTCGGCACTTGCATGTGCACTGGACCCTGTGCCTGGACTGGTAAACCCGTGGTCCTGTTTACTGTCGGCAGTATCCAGACCATGGACGGCAGCACCCTCTGCGGGCTAAAATAAAGCATTGCACCTAGAAAATAAAACCGGACACCTATGCGGTGCTTCCAAATACACCCTTCTGTCTCCTGTGTCAGTGAATACCCACACCCTTCCACACTGCCACACAAGGGGAAAGCTTTTTTCAACTGGTGTACATTTTCGACTGTAGTAGCCGAAAGGGCGAAGTTTACCGTGTTCCTATAACAGGACAACATTATACATGCCTTCACTATATCCAGCTTGCATGTGAAATGCTTGTGTTGTGATGGTTGTGCTAGCACTGGTGCAGCACAAATCTGAACACTGTGTGAACACTGTATCAGCCTCTGCCATCCAGGCAAGCTGTTTGTTTTTACCCTTTTTACCCTTCTGTCCCTTGATCAAATCATGCGAGTCGGCTAAGCAAATTTAAAAATGCACTCTCGTAGATAATTACATGTACCCAGAAATTTGCACATACCCATGACAGTTTGTGGTTTGGGCATGTCTTGTATGTGTTTCTTGTGCAAATCAGAGATAGATTTTGTCTCAGCTGAGGTAACATGTCCTAAAAATTTAGAGTTGTGCTTTCTTAGGGTTTCTTTAAGTCCTGACAGTCTAAGTGCCTGCAGCATTTGTTGCACACTGTGTAGTGTTGCTCTGCGGTTGATGCGGCTAACAGCATGTTATCCACATACTGCACTACATCACCCGGCTGTCCTATTTCAGAGATAATGCTAGGCATTACTCTGTGAAAAATACGCAGTGAATTATGAAATCCTTGGGATAATCTTTGCCACGTTCAGAAAACGCAAATTTCCATTGGCAATCATGTTTGAGTTTTAAACTCCAGAATCCTTTAGTGATGCCTAACACAGAAAACACCCTAGCTTCACCAATTTGGTGGCTGAGTTACAACGTCTAATCTGGCCTTGAGCTTCCAGCTCTTTTACAATAGCCTCTACCACAGCAACCGCCTCTGCTTTAACACGGTATTGCTTTTGTGCTTTATGTGGGTCTCCCTCAACATTAATGAGCACCACACTCAATAGATCACAGTCCTGTTTAGACTTGGTCCACACCCCTCTCTCTTGCCACACAATCTCGGCCAACCTGGGATTTGATGTTTGGAGAGAACTTCAAAATTCTCTTACAGTCATGATAGGAATTACATATTTATTTATTGATTCATAATGTGTCTGGTGGCTGCAGTGCTGGCGTTAGGATTTACTGGGCCCTGATGCAAGACTGTGAAGTGGACCCCATCTCCCCCATGGGCGTCAATTGGATTTTTTAATTCATATTATCAAGTTCAAAACAAAAGTTAGTATAAAAACGTTTCTATGAAAAAAAAAAAGTCTGCATACAAATGCATTCATAACAACTCACAAGTGAAAACATCATTCTATGAACACACTTTACAAATTAATATCCCAAAAGGTTTTTTTTAACTGCATTTTTCCCATTCGTTAGTTAAGGTGGAATTTCGTGAGGCGGACACACTCGGACATGTTCAGCTTGTTCGATGTGGAAATGGAACAGGTTTTAGCCTTTTCATTAATCATTTAGTTCCATATCTGTTCGAGCGTCATAGCTGACAACGATTTGTTTGTGCATTGTGGTGCTTTTTTCAGACAGAAAGTTCCAAGCAGTATTTATATCATATGTATCAAACTATAACATTAATTTCTCTCAGTACAGATCATCATAAATCGAGGCTATGTTTATTGTATTTTGCCAGTATCGCATGTACAGTTGTGTAATTTACCTATGGAATACACTGAAGTAGCAGTACAGCAATATGGCAAAAAGTTTTGCCTCTCCCTATATAATTAAACAATTTTGCATAGTTGAATGAAGCCAGCTGAATAATGTTACGTTAACACAGTGAATTACAATCATACCGCTTGTAGTTTTCCATACTTAACAAAAAATGGAACAATTAAAAAATGTGACATTTCAAAATCCAACATGAAATACTGTACTACTATTATGCTGCCTTTCGGTATACCTTTGTGATATAGTTCTGTAGTTTCTTTGAGTAAATGTTAAATAAAACACACACACTGACCTACTGCCAGAGCGCTTGCTGTGTCCCGCCTCCAGATAATGTCAGCTGTGATTTGTGAATTTTAGTTTTGATTGACTTTCCGCCAGTACTATCTTGCTATGGTTTATTTTTCTAATCACAGCAGATTAGACGACACCTCTACATATTTTACATCTAGTCATTAAAGTGGGCTCAGAAAAATGAAAAAAAATATTGACTCAGGGCTGGGCCCCCCGAAAGGCTGAGCCCGGGTGCAGTTGCACCCCTTTCATCCACCCCCCCCTGACATCTGCCCTGGACGACTCACTCTGTCTTAGAGAACACTTCGTCTAAGAGAACACTTTGCTTGCTTCCCAAGGGGTGTTCGCTTAGCCGGAGACTACTGTATATTATAGCAGGCTGGACAAGCAGCCTTCTCCCTTAGTCAGGTGCAAGGTGGGAGTGGGGAAGAGGCTAATCTAAAAACTATGCCAGTTAAGATGATTTAGGGAGTATTTCTTATAATATTGATCTCCCAACATTTCCATTTTTGCAAGAACAAATTCAGATTTAAAGATATTGCAAAGAAAATTCTCCCTGTGAGGTGTGCTGTATTTACTTTTTTTTTTGTTTATTTTGCTTTGACCAATAAAAGTCTGGAGCAAATACTCTTAAACAAAGCTGCTAAATTAAACCATCTGTAACAAAAAAACCAAACAAAAAACAAACAAAAAACACCTGTACATGAATAAATATTTACAGCCAGGTTGACCGTGGAATGGTCAGCATTTACACAAAGTAAAAGTTAAATTCCTTTTGTGTACCATATCCCAGTGAAAACTCTTGGGAAAGCACCAATGGTGGAAAAATAAATGGGAATATGTCCCAGTCAGGTGTAAATAGATTGAATAGAAGCTGTGTTTAATGTGCTTGTACAAGGTGGATGTTTAGGAAAGACTAGAGGCTGCAGATTATTGAAATTCATGTTTATTTCTTCTGTGCTCTACATGCTGTAAATTTGAACTAAAAAGCATCCGTCTATGACAATGTGCGGTGCACCTCCTGCCCATTCTCAGTAAAGCAGCTCTGCAATACATTAAGGGAGTGTGCAACAGCATAATGAAATATCTTGCAGTTAACAGAATGGTGCTCTGTACTATGACAGCAAACATCAAACGTGCACCTTTGAGTCTTTTATAACACCACATGTTTATACCATTCATAGACTTTAGTACCTATTCCACCTCTAATCATTGTAGTGTTGAAGAAAATATCATTTTAAGGGCCACTTAAATTTTGCTTTTGCATCGTGTGAGCACTATTTATCATGCAAAATCATATTTTCAACATCATAACTTGAATTGCTAGAATATAGTACAAACTGATACAGCACTTGGATCCTAAATTACTGCATTGAACCAATTTAACCAGATTGCATGTCTGAACCATTTCATTATTTAATGACACTAAGGATCCTGATTACTGTATCCCTGTCCTAAACCTCCAATACGCAGATAATACTTTACATTGAGTTCCTCTAATTATTGTGTATTTACATTGTAGTTATTCAGTAAATACATGTGTATTTACACATAATTACAATGTTATTATGCATAGTTACAATATACTTAATATGTAAATCTTTTTGCACGATATGTGAAAGTGCACAATTGTATCAGAAAATGTTTAGGGTTATGTTAGGGTTACTTATATTAGAACATAAGAACATAAGAAAGTTTACAAACGAGAGGAGGCCATTCGGCCCATCTTGCTCGTTTGGTTGTTAGTAGCTTATTGATCCCAAAATCTCATCAAGCAGCTTCTTGAAGGATCCCAGGGTGTCAGCTTCAACAACATTACTGGGGAGTTGATTCCAGACCCTCACAATTCTCTGTGTAAAAAAGTGTCTCCTATTTTCTGTTCTGAATGCCCCTTTTTCTAAACTCCATTTGTGACCCCTGGTCCTTGTTTCTTTTTTCAGGCTGAAAAAGTCCCTTGGGTCGACACTGTCAATACCTTTTAGAATTTTGAATGCTTGAATTAGGTCGCCACGTAGTCTTCTTTGTTCAAGACTGAATAGATTCAATTCTTTTAGCCTGTCTGCATATGACATGCCTTTTAAGCCCGGAATAATTCTGGTTGCTCTTCTTTGCACTCTTTCTAGAGCAGCAATATCTTTTTTATAGCGAGGTGACCAGAACTGAACACAATATTCAAGATGAGGTCTTACTAGTGCATTGTACAGTTTTAACATTACTTCCCTTGATTTAAATTCAACACTTTTCACAATGTATCCAAGCATCTTGTTGGCCTTTTTTATAGCTTCCCCACATTGTCTAGATGAAGACATTTCTGAGTCAACAAAAACTCCTAGGTCTTTTTCATAGATTCCTTCTCCAATTTCAATATATAATGTACATTTTTATTTCCTGCGTGCAGTACCTTACACTTTTCTCTATTAAATGTCATTTGCCATGTGTCTGCCCAGTTCTGAATCTTGTCTAGATCATTTTGAATGACCTTTGCTGCTGCAACAGTGTTTGCCACTCCTCCTACTTTTGTGTCGTCTGCAAATTTAACAAGTTTGCTTACTATACCAGAATCTAAATCATTAATGTAGATTAGGAATAGCAGAGGACCTAATACTTATCCCTGTGGTACACCACTGGTTACCACACTCCATTCTGAGGTTTTTCCTCTAATCAGTACTTTCTGTTTTCTACATGTTAACCACTCCCTATTCCATGTACATGTGTTTCCTTGAATCCCAACTGCGTTCAGTTTGAGAATTAATCTTTTGTGCGGGACTTTGTCAAAAGCTTTCTGGAAATCTAAATAAACCATGTCATGTGCTTTGCAATTATCCATTATGGATGTTGCATCCTCAAAAAAATCAAGCAAGTTAGTTAGGCACGATCTCCCTTTCCTAAAACCATGTTGACTGTCTCCCAGTACCCTGTTACCATATAGGTAATATATAATACCATATAGGTAATATTAGCTTTTAACACTCACAGGAAAATATTGCTCTTACAATATGGGCCCGGTAATTCTAGATCTCAAGTCCAGGCAAGGTATAGAACTGGACTGCAGAGACCACACAAGCATTTACAACATTCTTATTGTATTTGGGAAATAGTTTGCTCCTGAGAGTCTAACTGGACTACTAGGATTCCTTTATTAATCCCACCAAGGTTGTTTTCATTGACTTTTGCTAAACTGGGTTGTCCTTGTCCGAGCCTATCAGTGTAACAATGTGTCGGTCCTGGCGTATTGATGGAGTGTTAGGGTTAGGGTTAGGGTCAGTGGCGGTTTTCTACAAACGTTTCCATTCCAGGAACAATACAGCCCCTGAACTGAGAGAGCTTGCATGGGAGTAAACTGGCATGTCCCTTGAGCTTTATATGTCTATGTGTCTTCAAGGATAGGAAGTGACTGCTGACTCATAAACTAAAAGCCCTAAATCAACACACACAATAAACCAAACTTGAATACATGAGTGAGCAAGATGTATCAAGATCTAGATGGGAATTGCATGTACAGAAGTGAGCAGCATAAAGTATGGAATTACACCTATACAGTAGAAATCAGACTCTGCATTTGGGTTATTCAAGGTTAACATTTCCTCAATAAAACGAACAAACAAAACAGTCTGGCTCTTTTTTTTGTACAATGCCATACCTAGAGTGACCTGTAGAGGTCACTGCTGTCTCAAAAAATATTCAAGTTGAGCTGTTCACATTATGGCTTATGGCAACACTGTAACTGTTACCACTGTGCATTAATATTGGACACAATTTCCAACCAGTCATTATTCATTTTACTGGAATGCAATATATATGTTTTTAATAGTGTTGCTTTGCCTTTAAAGAAGACCTGGCAACTCAAAAACCTTTGCTGTAGCAAGTTGTCAGTTATTTGTTTTTTTCAGTGCTGGAGGCAATGAGCACAATCCTGTCTGTAGAAGGTCTTTCTGGTTTAAACAGCAAAGTCATGCTAAATCCCATTGTGTGCAGACCTGCTTTATATTACATTCTCATCTCTGAATCAAAGGCTATAATGCAGGGAATGGAGCAGAAAATCCACAATGTTTAGCATTCACATCCTAACCTTGTATTCAATCTAATATGCCTGTATTTAATGTATTTGCATTGTTTTTTGCTGTTTGTATTTAATGTGTTATGCCCTGTATTCCACTGTGTTTAATGTATTGTGCATTGTTCCTCCTATCCTGTAAAGCTCTTTGTGACAGTGGTCCACTATGAAAGGCTCTATATAAAATCAATATTGACTGATTGATTGAACATTATTAACAAGTAAGAGATACAAGAAAATACCCAAAAGACTATCAGCAGCAAAAAAGAGGACCGTTTTAATTGTGCAAATAATATATATATATATATATATATATATATACACACACACACACACACACACACACACATATATATATACACACACACACACACACACACACACACACACACACATATATATATATATATATATATATATATATATATATAAAAGGATTTTAAAACATGAAACTAAACAGGAATTGTTTTGATATGTTTTCATAAGGTGCATTCTTTTTTAATCACCCTGTAGACATTGAGCATGGAAACAAGTGGTAAAAATGTTTAACATTGCTGCCTTGAATCGGACTGTCAAAGAGGTCTTACTGTAAATGGAAGCTCTTCTATGTCCATTTGGATGACAGGATCCAAAATACTCCATTAGCACTGAACTCTGACCTCCAAAAGAAGGAGAAACCTGGGCAGGCTCCTGCTTATCCTCGGCTACCATGATGCACCTCAGTGTGGCATAAAGAATGCACGCTATGATTTCATTAAAGGACCCGCTACCTGCCTAAATGGGGCTATTGATTTTAAATAAAGTTCAATATAGGAGAAGTCTGGTTTAGTACATCTTTAGCAGCCAGACTGTCCTCTCCTGAGTGTAGATTTCTGGAAAGTTTGCCTAATAGGCTATAACAATTGATTAGAAATTATTTTATGTTTACTTGCTAAATTGTGCTGCAAAGCACTCTAGGGGATACTAATATTAGATATCATTCAAAAATAATGTTGTTCTCATTTTGTTGGCATTTTTATGGAAGTAAAACAGTCAAATGTAAAGATAACAATGATGATTTCCCTTGAGAAAATTATTCAGAGCAACTGGCAGCTGCTGTAAACTGCTTGCAAAAAGAAAAGTCTGAAGAAAAAGCCCCCACCCCCACCCCCGAGTTCAACAAAAGTTCACTTTTTGATAACTGATACAGTAAATTGTGTTAAAATGTTAACACAAAACAAAGAGGGACCAAAGTTCTTTACTATGGAATTTGATTGCCAAGCACTTTGCTCGAATACTGAAAAGCATTAACCCTACTGCATGAAATGCACAGGACTGATACAACATAGATATAAAGATACCTCACAGTCTAATTAATATTATTGTCTAATACAGTGGTCCTCAAAGTGGTGCCCGCGAAGCCAGGCCATCGTGCCTGCAGCAGCTTTTCTTAAATTGTGGGTCTGAACACATTTCTGGCAGGCCGTAGCGTGGAAAAACGCAACATTTTTTTTTTTTTTTCCTGAATGGCTTTTGCGATCCAATCAACCAATTGAATATCTGCATGTCTCTGTGGTGGCCCAATCATAAGTTAGCTGGGTGGGACATAAACTGTGTCTGTTTCAGGTGCAGGTACTGACTGTAAGTTTAACCAATAGGAGAGTCAAATATCTGCCAAGTTTTACACCACTGTCCAATCATAAGCAAGGGAGGTCATTCACGGTATTCTGCATGAAAATTGAAGGCGAGTGAAAGATCTATATGCAGGGTGTTTATATGCCAGGTAAGCACTGAATTTCGCCGACTGTTATTGAGAAAGATAATACATTTCAGTATTTAGAATTAAATTACTTTGAGGACTACTGGTCTCATACAACAGGTATTTCTATTCTAGTTAGTACTCGCATCCACCATATTTCATTTCTCTCTCACACTGTTGGACAGAGAAAAGGACAGGGCAACCTCAGAGATGCTAGTACAGAAAAAACATATTTTAAAGATATTGTACTTTCAATTTGGATGTCTAGATGTTCATTATGTGGGACCTTGGTATGAGTTACAGTAATGTAATCAGACCTAATGATATGCTTAAGTTAATATTGTCTGTTTTGACATGCGCTGTGTCCCTCAAGCAACTGATTGCAGGCTGTAAAAGACTTGAAACCAATGGAATATACCAGCAGTGTATCTAAAAGACTTGAAACCAATGGAATATACCAGCAATGTATGTAAAAGACTTGAAACCGATGGAATATACCAGCAGTGTATCTAAAAGACTTGAAACCGATGGAATATACCAGCAGTGTATCTAAAAGACTTGAAACCAAAGAAATATACCAGCAGTGTATGTAAAAGACTTGAAACCGATGGAATATACCAGCAGTGTATCTAAAAGACTTGAAACCGATGGAATATACCAGCAGTGTATCTAAAAGACTTGAAACCGATGGAATATACCAGCAGTGTATCTAAAAGACTTGAAACCGATGGAATATACCAGCAGTGTATCTAAAAGGATTGAGGCTTCTTTGTTACTAAGCAATGAATGCTGTCACGGCACTATACATGACATAATTTGAGTATGCATGTGTGCTTATTTGCTTGATTTTAATGGACTTGTTATAAACAATACCGGAAAGGTAATACAAGAATACACAACCTCGAAACTTAAAATAAAATCCATGTGTCCTTACAACAGTGACAGGCTTTGACATTTCCCCATCTGATTCTCAATCATGAAACAGGCTATTTCCTTTGAAGAAGACGTGTTTGTGTTAGAATCCTGCCAGGCTGGGTGAATGCTTGTGTGTCCTGCTGTTGCTCAATACAAGATCACATCGATAGCACTTGTACCAGAAAACCTCCTGTACATTGACATTTCCATTGGAAGATGAAAACAACAACAATAAAGGGTTCTGCAACTTTTAAACTCTTTTATTCATTCACAAACTATTGAATGTATTGACATGCTGTTGTGTGTGTTTACTCCCTATTGAGTGTGTTTACTCCCTATTGAATATATTGACTCCCTGTTGAGTGTACTGACTCCCTATTGAGTGTATTTACTCCGTATTGAATGTATTTACTCCCTGTTGAGTGTGTTTACTCCCTATTAAGTGTACTGACACGTTATTGAATGTATTGACTTGTTGTTGAATGTATTTACTCCATATACTGAGTGTATTGACATGCTATTGAATATATTGACTCCATATTGAATGTATTTACTCCCTATTGAGTGTGTTTACTCCCTATTGAATGTATTTACTCCCTTTTGAATGTGTTTACTCCCTATTGAATGTGTTTACTCCCTATTGAATGTGTTTACTCGCTATTGAATGTATTTACTCCCTATTGAATGTGTTTACTCGCTATTGAATGTATTTACTCCCTATTGAATGTGTTTACTCGCTATTGAATGTGTTTACTCCCTATTGAATGTGTTTACTCCCTATTGAATGTACTGACTCTCTATTGAATGTGTTTACTCGCTATTGAATGTATTTACTCCCTATTGAATGTATTTACTCCCTATTGAATGTGTTTACTCGCTATTGAATGTGTTTACTCGCTATTGAATGTGTTTACTCGCTATTGAATGTGTTTACTCCCTATTGAATGTACTGACTCTCTATTGAATGTGTTTACTCGCTATTGAATGTATTTACTCCCTATTGAATGTGTTTACTCGCTATTGAATGTATTTACTCCCTATTGAATGTGTTTACTCGCTATTGAATGTGTTTACTCCCTATTGAATGTGTTTACTCCCTATTGAATGTACTGACTCTCTATTGAATGTGTTTACTCGCTATTGAATGTATTTACTCCCTATTGAATGTATTTACTCCCTATTGAATGTGTTTACTCGCTATTGAATGTGTTTACTCGCTATTGAATGTACTGACTCCCTATTGAATGTATTTACTCCCTATTGAATGTGTTTACTCCCTATTGAATGTATTTACTCCCTATTGAATGTGTTTACTCCCTATTGAATGTATTTACTCCCTATTGAATGTGTTTACTCCCTATTGAATGTATTTACTCCCTATTGAATGTGTTTACTCCCTATTGAATGTGTTTACTCCCTATTGAATGTACTGACTCGCTATTGAATGTGTTTACTCCCTATTGAATGTGTTTACTCGCTATTGAATGTGTTTACTCCCTATTGAATGTGTTTACTCGCTATTGAATGTGTTTACTCCCTATTGAATGTGTTTACTCCCTATTGAATGTGTTTACTCCCTATTGAATGTGTTTACTCGCTATTGAATGTGTTTACTCCCTATTGAATGTGTTTACTCCCTATTGAATGTGTTTACTCTCTATTGAATGTGTTTACTCGCTATTGAATGTATTTACTCCCTATTGAATGTATTTACTCCCTATTGATTGTGTTTACTCGCTATTGAATGTGTTTACTCTCTATTGAATGTGTTTACTCGCTATTGAATGTGTTTACTCGCTATTGAATGTATTTACTCCCTATTAAGAACATAAGAACATAAGAAAGTTTACAAACGAGAGGAGGCCATTCGGCCCATCTTGCTCGTTTGGTTTTTAGTAGCTTATTGATCCCAAAATCTCATCAAGCAGCTTCTTGAAGGATCCCAGGGTGTCAGCTTCAACAACATTACTGGGGAGTTGATTCCAGACCCTCACAATTCTCTGTGTAAAAAAGTGCCTCCTATTTTCTGTTCTGAATGCCCCTTTGTCTAATCTCTATTTGTGACCCCTGGTCCTTGTTTCTTTTTTCAGGCTGAAAAAGTCCCTTGGGTCGACACTGTCAATACCTTTTAGAATTTTGAATGCTTGAATTAGGTCGCCACGTAGTCTTCTTTGTTCAAGACTGAACAGATTCAATTCTTTTAGCCTGTCTGCATATGACATGCCTTTTAAGCCCGGAATAATTCTGGTCGCTCTTCTTTGCACTCTTTCTAGAGCAGCAATATCTTTTTTATAGCGAGGTGACCAGAACTGCACACAATATTCAAGATGAGGTCTTACAAGTGCATTGTACAGTTTTAACATTACTTCCCTTGATTTAAATTCAACACTTTTCACAATGTATCCGAGTATCTTGTTAGCCTTTTTTATAGCTTCCCCACATTGCCTAGATGAAGACATTTCTGAGTCAACAAAAACTCCTAGGTCTTTTTCATAGATTCCTTCTCCAATTTCAATATCTCCCATATGATATTTATAATGTACATTTTTATTTCCTGCGTGCAGTACCTTACACTTTTCTCTATTAAATGTCATTTGCCATGTGTCTGCCCAGTTCTGAATCTTGTCTAGATCATTTTGAATGACCTTTGCTGCTGCAACAGTGTTTGCCACTCCTCCTACTTTTGTGTCGTCTGCAAATTTAACAAGTTTGCTTACTATACCAGAATCTAAATCATTAATGTAGATTAGGAATAGCAGAGGACCTAATACTGATCCCTGTGGTACACCACTGGTTACCACACTCCATTCTGAGGTTTTTCCTCTAATCAGTACTTTCTGTTTTCTACATGTTAACCACTCCCTAATCCATGTACATGTGTTTCCTTGAATCCCAACTGCGTTCAGTTTGAGAATTAATCTTTTGTGCGGGACTTTGTCAAAAGCTTTCTGGAAATCTAAATAAACCATGTCATATGCTTTGCAATTATCCATTATCGATGTTGCATCCTCAAAAAAATCAAGCAAGTTAGTTAGGCACGATCTCCCTTTCCTAAAACCATGTTGACTGTCTCCCAGTACCCTGTTACCATATAGGTAATTTTCCATTTTGGATCTTATTATAGTTTCCATAAGTTTGCATATAATAGAAGTCAGGCTTACTGGTCTGTAGTTACCTGGTTCAGTTTTGTTTCCCTTTTTGTGGATCGGTATTACGTTTGCAATTTTCCAGTCTGTCGGTACCACCCCTGTGTCAAGAGACTGCTGCATGATCTTGGTTAGCGGTTTGTAAATTACTTCTTTCATTTCTTTGAGTACTACTGGGAGGATCTCATCCGGCCCAGGGGATTTGTTTATTTTAAGAGCTCCTAGTCCCTTTAACACTTCTGCCTCAGTTATGCTAAAGTTATTTAAAACTGGATAGGAACTGGATGACATGTGGGGCATGTTGTCAGTATCTTCCTTTGTAAAAACTTGTGAAAAGTAATCATTTAACATATTTGCTATTTTTTTTTCTTCCTCTACGATTTTGCCATTTGTATCTCTTAAACATTTAATCTCCTCTTTGAATGTTCTCTTGCTGTTGTAATATTGGAAAAACATTTTGGAATTGGTTTTAGCTCCCTTAGCAATGTTCATTTCTATTTCTCTCTTGGCCTTTCTAACTTCCTTTTTGACTTGCGTTTGCAGTTCTGTGTACTCTTTCTGTGTACTTTCTTTTTGGTCCTTTTTTAATGCTCTGTAAAGTGCCTTTTTTCGCTGAATATTTTTTTTAATTGATCTATTAAACCATTTTGGCAATTTAGTTTTACATTTAGATTTGTCTACTTTAGGGATATAATTGTTTTGTGCCTCTAGTACTACGTTTTTGAAGAACAACCATCCTTCTTCTGTGGGTGTTTTCTCTATTTTACTCCAATCTACTTCTGTTAGTCTCTGTTTCATGCCTTCATAGTTTGCTTTTCTAAAATTGTAAACCTTAGCTTTAGTCTTTACTTTTGAGGATTTAAAAAACACTTCAAATGAGACCATGTTGTGGTCTGAGTTTGCCAGTGGTTCTCTGACCTCTGTTTTAGTTATTCTATCTTCGTTATTTGAAAAGACTAAATCAAGGCATGCCTCCCCTCTAGTGGGTGCCTTCACAAATTGTGTTAGGAAGCAGTCATTTGTCATTTCCACCATTTCTATTTCATCCTTCGTGCTACCCACCGGGTTTTCCCATTTTATTTGGGGGAAGTTGAAATCCCCCATTAGTATGGCTTCTCCTTTGCTACACACATTTCTAATGTCATTGTATAACAGATTATTTTGCTCACCGTCTGAATCTGGCGGTCTATAGCATGCTCCTATTATTATGCCTTTTGAATTTTTGTCTGTTATTCTGACCCATATTGATTCGGTTTTATTTTCTTTGTCCAGGTTTAACACCTGGGCTTCAAGACTGTTTCTTATGTATAGCGCTACCCCTCCTCCTCTTCTGTCCTGCCTGTCTTTCCTATACAGTGTATACCCACAAATATTATATTCGTCCCCATCACTCTCAGACAACCACGTTTCTGTAACACCTATCACATCATAGTTACCTGTTAGTGCAGTAGCTTCAAGTTCTAGAATTTTGTTTCTGATACTTCTAGCATTTAGATAAATACATTTAATGGTTGTCTTACCTGAGTTGTTGTTCTTGTTTTGATGCGGTCTCCCTTCTGTTTTTTTGTTGATTTCTCCCCCCTTCCTTTCTAGTTTAAATGCTTCCGAACCTGCTCGAGGATCTTTTCTCCAAGTAGACTAGTTCCCTTGTTATTTAAATGCAGTCCATCCCGTCTATACAGATAGTCCTCGTTGTAGAATGTGGTCCAATGATCAAGATAGGTGAAGCCTTCCCGTGTGCACCACGTCTTCAACCATTGGTTTTGATTTATTATTTCCAGCTGTCCATATGGTCCTTTGCAAGGTGCGGGTAGTATACCAGAAAATACCACAGTTTTGGTTTTCTCTTTTAATTTCCTTCCTAGCTCTCTGAATTTGTTTTGCAGGGATTTTGGTCTGTCTCTTCCAATGTTGTTTGTACCGACGTGGACGACTACTACCGGGTCGTCTCCTGTTCGTTCTAGGAGCCTGTCCACGTTCTCAGTGATGTGCTTGACCGAGGCTCCCGGAAGGCAGCACACTGTTGTAGTAAGGGGGTCCAAACTGCGAATTGAACTTGCTGTGTTTCTCAATATGGAGTCCCGAACAATCATGACCTCCCTTCTTTTTGCTGTCTGGTCACCACTGTCAATAGGGTCCTGGATGTTGTTCCTTTCATTCTCTTGTTGTTGGTTCTGCTCATCACAATTCTGAAGTGACTCAAATCTGTTGGTTGTTTTGATTTCTGGTGGTTGTGTTTGACGAAGTTTCTTTTTTTCCCTGCTTCTGCCTACCTGAACCCAGCTGTTCTGACCTTCTATCTCCCTGGTGGCTTTCAGTCTGTTAGGGGTGATGCAGACTTCCATGAATTGTGGGTGTGCCAGTTCCTCAAGATCCTGTTGCTGTCTCACTTCTTCCAGCTCCATTTCTAGCATACTTACTAGTTTATGCAAATCCTGGATCGCGCAGCACTTTACGCACACTTGGTTTAGCTCCGCTGGGTTTTCTTGGATTTCCCACATCAAGCAGGTGTCACAGATTACTGGCTTGAAGACCATGTTGAGGGTTTTTTTTTTTTGAAGTTTAGTTTCTTCTGCAGCTGTCAACCTGCTTTCAAACTGCTTCGAAACTGCTCTGTACTTTTCCACGCCTGTACTTCTCCCACTCGCTGTCGCTTCCACTCGCTGTCGCTGGGAA
This sequence comes from Polyodon spathula, assembly GCF_017654505.1. Lineage (NCBI taxonomy): Eukaryota > Metazoa > Chordata > Actinopteri > Acipenseriformes > Polyodontidae > Polyodon > Polyodon spathula. The sequence continues at coordinate 106,878,170 of NC_054534.1, read as the reverse complement.
GACTGCCTCGTTTAACTGCGTTGTTCTGCTGTGCTGTCGGCTCCTCCCCTCGCCCGTGTCTCAAAACGGCGCTGAATTTGAATCAGCTGCTACGAGTTTCAGCTTGTTTGTTATCACAAAAAACACACGCGGCTGTGTTTCCCCAATGTCCTCTGTTTTCTGATTAAAGCAATTCAAGATGCAATTTCTCCTTTCTGCTTCGAAACTGCTCTGTACTTTTCCACGCTGTACTTCTTCCACTCGCTGTCGCTGGGAAGACTGCCTCGTTTAACTGCGTTGTTCTGCTGTGCTGTCGGCTCCTCCCCTCGCCCGTGTCTCAAAACGGCGCTGAATTTGAATCAGCTGCTCCGAGTTTCAGCTTGTTTGTTATCAGAAAAACACACGCGGCTGTGTTTCCCCAATGTCCTCTGTTTTCTGATTAAAGCAATTCAAGATGCAATTTCTCCTTTCTGCTTCGAAACTGCTCTGTACTTTTCCACGCCTGTACTTCTCCCACTCGCTGTCGCTTCCACTCGCTGTCGCTGGGAAGACTGCCTCGTTTAACTGCGTTGTTCTGCTCATTGAATGTATTTACTCCCTATTGAATGTGTTTACTCGCTATTGAATGTGTTTACTCGCTATTGAATGTGTTTACTCGCTATTGAATGTATTTACTCCCTATTGAATGTATTTACTCGCTATTGAATGTATTTACTCCCTATTGAATGTGTTTACTCCCTATTGAATGTGTTTACTCCCTATTGAATGTGTTTACTCCCTATTGAATGTGTTTACTCCCTATTGAATGTACTGACTCCCTATTGAATGTATTTACTCGCTATTGAATGTGTTTACTCCCTATTGAATGTGTTTACTCGCTATTGAATGTATTTACTCCCTATTGAATGTGTTTACTCGCTATTGAATGTGTTTACTCGCTATTGAATGTGTTTACTCGCTATTGAATGGTTCTGTTGTAGCTTTCTGTGCTTGAAGTATTGTTTGGACTTCATAGACAGCCAGTCCTTTATGTTGGACTCTGTTAGTCTCTTCTTATTTAGGGGAAGTGTTATCTAGGGAGCTTTAAAGTTCCTTTCCCATGGGAGGATCAGGTATTGGTTTTTTTTTTTTTTTTTTCTTTGAGTGTCACTTAATATGAATAAATTGTTACTTTCCGTCAAAATAACTGTTTCCCATCATCGTTATAATTCCTAAGAGGAACCTTCCACTGAAGAGGTTGCTGCCTCAAACACACACCAGGAAAAATGACACTTTACAACTGACTGGTGATATTTGAAATTGCTAAATTTTAATTGTAGTTTATGCAATTTGTGTTTTGTTTGTCTTACTCAAAACTGAGTGTAGAGCATTAAATATTTGTTAATTTGTTTAAAATAGCATGCATAAAGTAAGCTGAAATTAAGGAACTTTCAACATCATTAATAAAAGCTTTGAGCCATAGACCTATACCACCACAACATGTTTTTATACTGAAATTATTCACAAGCGCAGAGTGTCACATCGTTAGAATTTGCCTGGAATTGTTAATATAGCTGCTCAGTAGTGAAAGCTAAACTGGGGTCACAAGGTGTGAGCTTAAAGCATTGACAGATTATAGTGTTTTCAAGAGAGGGATTACAGTGCTGTAAAATACTACTGGAATTCAGTTAAGGAAATAATGTCTGATCCAAATATATTACAGGAATATAGTAAAAGGAATTAACCCTACAGATTTAGATCCTGGTAAACATTATTGTTTGCTGTACTGAACAAAAACAAACACTATTAGAGAAGTCTCTTACAATTTCACCACATGCATTTGGGTTATGAACATTTCCATTTGTTGATTTAACTTTCTTATGCACTCAGTTTATTTCTCTTGAAACTCACCGTAAGGAAACATAAACATTATGGGTTAAATGTGGCGTTCCATCAAGGGAATGAAACAACATTTACAAAGTCAAATGTAAATTGTCACTGGCAATTTACATCAGAGAGTGTTGCTCTGATCCTCAGCTCTGGTGCTGAACTGAGAATGAGGTTTTCTGTTCCGTGTTGCCAAGGCTACACTCTTTCATGTTTGTGCTTCTGAATGGCATCAGTAGCAAAAGACACTCTTTCTGCAAATTCCTTACGTGGTATTTAAAAAACTGCAAACAGAACAACTGCTTTCAACGAAGCACTTTCAGATTCATGAAAACTTACGAAAAAAAACACGTCTATATATACTTCGGTGCAATTTCTGTATTAATCTAAATATTTATAGTGTGCTGATAGCATAGGTCTCCAGCATAGGAGGTCTAGACCTATAGGCCCAATGGAATATCAGTGTACTGTATGAAATGTATCTTGTCAGATTTGATGAAGAGGATTTGCTGGTCCAGTGGTTAAAGAAAGGAGCTTGTTACCAGGAGGTTTCACTGTGTGTGTGTGTATGTGACCCAGAGCAAACCACTTAACCTCCTTGTGCTCCATCCTTCAGATAAGACATTCAAATTATGACCCTGCAGCAGCAGTTGTTGATGATCGTTCACCCCCTGGTCTTTAAGTCACTTTGGATAAAAGCATCTGCCAAATGAGTAATTAATAATTAATAATAATGGCTAAAATACTAGGAACTGTTGCATCGTCATTGTTGCAAAAGAAGTGCTTAACGTGTTCTTGTTTTCCAGATAGGAAGTTGATGTGTTACCCAGTGGTGTAGTCCTAAATCTGAAGGTACTGGAACGCCACTAAAATACAGATTTTCTTAACTAAGAATTATTATTCAAATTCACGTTTTATTTGTATGCTGAATTTCAAGTAACATATATAATAGGCAATGCATTTATCTAATTTCTACAAATATTTCCACAAAGCATCTTTCTCCAGCTTCGCTTGTGCTTGTGCTCCACAGTTGTAGTCGATGCACTGTTGCTGTCGTCTTTGTTAGACTTCTTAAAGAAGTAGTTTGTAGCAGAAGTTCCCAATGCCCTTTTCATTGCATTAAGAGGACTACTGACTGAATCGGAGAGTTGTGAGTTCAGACACAACTGCACCACTGCCTGCTGTCTATAGAAAATAGTACTAGAACGGTGTTCCGACTCGACTGCACCACTGGTCTTACCTCCTTTCCAAATCACACCTTTACGTTTTCTCTTTTTGAAGCATGTGCGACCATGAAAACGCAGCAAGGGGATTTACTGTAAATCTTAAATATGGGCATTTTAATACTCTAAACAGCTGTGGATCTAAATAGCACCACACTTTAACTCTGTATTTACTCAGCTTGCAATATTACCTAGAACTGCCTGGTTCATTTAGGGTTCCTGAAGATCAATGGCCTATGTTGCCAACCATCTGTACATTTACGGACAGTCAGTAAAAAAAAAATCACATTTTTAACATTGTCTGTAAACCCGTAAATAACAAAAAATGCCTGTGCTTTCCCAATCAGTTTGAATTAAATCACAATCAACAACTAGTGAGGTGCGTAGTCAAAAAAACTGATTCACAAAACTGATACATCAGACAGTCCAGAAATGCATTTAATCATTTCAGCTTTAGAAAGTGAGACAATGACGTTTCGATGGCTAGGTCTTCATCAGTTTGAATGACACACCCCGACACTGACCATCACTTTATCGAATTTCCTGTTTTCTATTATTGTCTGCCCCTAAAGACACACTTCAATAATCAGCTGCAATGAAAACGGTTCTGGAATTCCTCCTCCCTGAGCACAGAGTTCACAGCTGTAATGAAAACGGTTCTGGAATTCCTCCTCCCTGAGCACAGAGTTCACAGCTGTAATGAAAATGGTTCTGGAATTCCTCCTCCCTGAGCACAGAGTTCACAGCTGTAATGAAAACGGTTCTGGAATTCCTCCTCCCTGAGCACAGAGTTCACAGCTGTAATGAACACTAACAGGTCTGTAGTTGTTATTGTAACACCAATTACATTGAAACAAAGATGGCCGGGTGTGAAGAAAAACGAAAAAAGCAAAAACTAAAAACACAAGCATGGCAAGCAGGCTCCTATCAGCCTTCTGGTGCAAAGAGAGTGAATTTACATTCACTCTCTTTGCATTCATGTGGATACAGCCAGACTCGAGTAATAAACACAGCAGGGTTTGCTCTTGGTGAAAGAAGGCTTTTAACATTGCACATGGAGAAGTAAGAGATGTAAAGAGGCATGCAACGAGTGCTGAACATGCTGGGAATGTTTTAAACAGAGTTAAACAAAGAGTTGTCTGATAAACTCAAGAAACAAACAGCTATTCACGAGTCCTCCAATGATACCACAACCTAGAAATCTTTTTCTTTTTCATATCCACTGTAGCTTTCATGTTGCTGCCGATGCATGCAAGGTGCAACTAAAAACTGTAGAGTGTCATTTCTCTAACAGATACAAACAACATCAACTTTACAAAGACTTTCAAACTTTCATGGAAGCAGGCATGCTGTAGCGGTGTTCAGCTCAATGGCTAAGTCTTTTGGTGTGTGTTCAGTCTTAAACACTGACACAAAGCCTGCTCCTTTCTATACCTAGTAGAGAGTCACATTTTCTTACACTTGCCAAGTTTTTCATGAATATGTTGGCTTTGCCACACAGTACTGTAGAAGTACAACAAGTTTGTTGTCAGGTTATCCTAGTAAAAAAAAAACATGTAAGAAATTAACTGTCTTCTGGATGGAATTCTGACTATCAGTCAGCTGTTAGAAACAGCTGGTCTTCAAACCAATGAAGCAAATAATCCAGCCTGCAAATGTGTCCATGTATGACCGTAAGAAGTAAATAAGACCTAAAGAAATGGAAGTACATAAAAATAGCATATTTTAATGTCTTGCATTGTTTCAGATTTTTTTTAATGCTGTCAGTAAAAAAAAAAATAGTGTCAGTAAAAAAAAAAAGGCCTCTGTAGGTCTGTATGTCTATAAAAACAAAACCCTGCAACCCTGTCAGCTGGGGCGACCATTGTTCACACAGTCAAGCTAATTTCCTACTTGCAGCCGCCAAACCTAAGCAAAGGCCTCCACCAGTAAGCAATCTTTTGGTCTCTTAACTCACCCTGAACTCCACAGTAATGCCTTTACCAGGCATGCCACTGGGGACCCCTTTTGCCCCACCTTATCAATATCACTTAATAGAAAAGAAAGCACTGTAAAGAGATCCACGATGGAGCGGCTGTTACAGTGGAAGTTAAAATAGACCCCAAACTAAAAACCACCTTCCCTATAAACGATTATAGTAAAAGTATTGCAATGAAGTAAATCATTGTAAGGACTGGCAATAAAAGTAATATGGTATACTGCATTTCAACTTTCAAAAAGGGCTGTCTTCTTTCATTTCAAGTGAAGCATTCTGCTTTCATATGCACTAAGTCAATTCAATACACATCAATTTAAAATAAATAATAATAAAACTACTACTACTACTACTACTACTAATAATAATAATAATAATAATAATACAACATCAATGCTGTATGTTAAACTTGTCAGTATCTGAAATGAGCCAGGTTATAAAGGTAATGATCAAAAACAAAGCCGTTCTCTTACCTTTAATCTGTCCTTGCTAGTTATTAAGTTGTGCATGTCGGTTGTTTTCTGAGCAAGAGAAAAAAATAATTGGAAATGATCTCCAGCTGCCAGCTCTGAAAGGTCAGGGTCAGAGATCAGATGACTTCAGTCCCCTTATGTCTCCATCAAAGCCTTTCAAATGGACATTGATAGAACATCGCAAGACTGGACAAGAGTGTAAGAGAAGACAATGCGGGTAAGGAAAGCAGACCTAACAAACGGATACTGGTGCCATTCATGCACTGCAGAAAAATATCCACTACAATGCAGGGACACCATGATCCAGGGTGGGCAGCCTATTGCTTATTGATCTATTGCAAGAGCACTTGAGATTCCTCAGGAAGTCATTCTGAACTGCATCTGTGAAGATTAAGCAATTGAAATTGATGGTAATCCTGGCTGCAGCATTTCAAACACCATGGTGGAATATTAACTTGTTTTCATGATATGATTTCAATTTACAGGACCACATTGCCAGTGGTTCCTTGTGGTAGTTAAAACACTGAAATTATTGCATCATTCTGGTTAGCTCACGATGCCCTTATCTATCAATTGTTCAGTTCATTTAATGATTCTCTCCTGTGGCCACATATCACCTAATAGGCAACGTGCAAGGGCCCTCCAGGGGGTGCAGTGTTACTAAGTGTCTCGTTCTTCAGTATCCAAGTGTGCTAGAGAGATATGCTTACTCATTCCAATGAGTGGGGCATTACACAGTAGACGATAACACCTTCCATTGAGGGAACAGCAATGCAGGTGCAAACTCACCCAGACCAGCTTCAGTTAGACTAGGACAACCCACCCACAGCTACTCCACTACACTTCATATTTTATATAAGCACACAGTTCAAGAAATCTAATTTCTGAAGACAGGACTACAAAGCCCCTAGTCTTCCTTTGTCAGACTCTCTTTATTCTGGTCTTCTATTAAGAAATACCATTTGCAGTTCTAATAACATAACAATAACGGAAGTACATAGTTTGGGTCATGAAAGTGCAGTAGGGCCTGAACAAGAAGAAAGTGTTTTTGGTAGGTAAAAGTGCTTTAAGCCTGAACTGAAAAGGAGATATTTAGTAGTATCTTATAAGCTGAAATAAATGTAATAAATAAAAGAATAAATGGTCACCTCTGAACTTTTCATGATTATACAGTTCAACCACAGGGCCTGGAATGTTTACCCAGAATCATGTTCTAAATAAACCACTCTTTAGTGAAAAAATGTTAGGAAATGAAAAATTAATTCAGTTAAGGAGTAAATGGGCTGCAATGTCAATTTCAATTTCCACCATTTTTACCACATTCCTAAGGGAATGTTTACTTTTATCTTGTTTCAAGTTATATTTTATTCCCTTTTTCTTGCTTGTCGCTCGATGAACTTTTATTTCCTTAAATAAGGACTAAAGAAAAAAGAAAGAGGCACTTGCCATTGTGAAACATAAATAACTGCAGTTGGTCCAAATTACATGACAATATCTAAAAAAAAAGCAACAGCGGGAACAGAAATGCCTTATTACATCTAAGCAGAGATACGCTTGTTAGAATGGTAAAGCTGTATGTCCAATTAAAACTTTTCCTTTAGTTGCAAAAACTTGTGCTACCACTGACTGCAAACTTTTAGAACAGATTAGCCCTGTTTCTCCAGGAAATAAACAAATTGGCTCGGTACACACTGTATGTGTAACTTCAGTGCAATAACAAGTGTCTGTGTTCTATAGTTAGGGCAATACAGTGTTCCCTGTATTAACTGCTTTCTAATTAACTTGTTCTTTATCTTTTGCATCCTAGAGACACCTGTGCTGTAGAAAATTCAAGAAAGATGATTGTGAAGGTTTGGTCATGTACAATAATGGACACTGGTAGAATACCCCTCACAGCAATGCACACCAGAGGCACATGGAATGAAACCTAGGGGTAGACAAGGGTACGCAGCAGAAAGGATTGAAGATGAAGGAAGCTGTAGAGTCAGCGCAAGACAGAAAGCAGTGGAGAGACTTCATTCAGCCCCGTCTAAAAAGAAGATATAGTTATGAATGTAATTTGTAAACAAGCAACAACTGAGCCAATTAACACAATGAACGCATAACAATGAAAACCAAGCTTTAAATGTTTTTTTTTTTTTTTTTTGTGAACACTGTTTTGCAGTTAATTGGCTGATGTTGGAAAACAAACGCCTAATTGCATGTCATTTAAATGATGTTGAGAAGCACAGTAAAACCATTAAATAAAACAATTTGAACTCTGTTTGAACCCTGTTTGTCTTGTATATGCTACATTTCTTTTTAAATAAAATATTTTCTTCTCCCCAATTCAGTATGTCCAGTTATGGCCCCTGAAACAGTCCAGGAGAACCGAAGGTTAGTGGGTGTCTTCCAGTCCTATGACGAGCCAATTGCCTCTTAACACCCATCCAGAGGGCTACTGGCCCTAGAGGACAAAGGCTAGCCCTGCAGGTTCTCCAGGGGTCAGGTCAGTAGGGGTTGCTGTAGCGTGATGAAGAGAAAGTCCTTGTTGATTTTGCCTCCCTGACCCACAAGAGTCCCACAATGCTCCCTTTGGAATCCCCAGTGACGTAAGCCTGTGCTCTGTACAGCCGTGTCTTTACTTATCCTGAATTAATTAATAAAAAAGTAAAGAAACAACCTGTTCTCTCTTGCTTTCCATGCTCTTTAAACCTGATACCTGCTATTAGCTGCTGTGTTGCTGCTACTATTTCACATATTATGCTACTAACATGCATTATGCACTTTCCACTGTATTTAATGCACTATTTCATGTATTATGTTACTATCATGTATTATGCACTTTCAACTGTATTTAATGTATTATGCATTTTTTTTGTTTTTTTTGCTGCATTATGCATTTTTCAATATTTAAAGTATAGTGGAAGTTGTTACTACATCTTCAAAGGCGCTTTGTGATGGTGGTCCACTATAAAATATAAAATAAAGATTGATTGATTGATTGATTATGAGTAAATCAATGATAATGATGATGAAAGTAATAAAAGGTAATAACCATTACTTTAAAGCCCCAGAGTAAAACCCTACTATCCACAATCTAGTTTGATATGGATGTCATGTGGATAAATATCCTCCTCTCCATTTATCACCACTTTCTGTTTTTATTAAACATTAAAATAACGTTACTGACATTACAACATTTATCACAGCCCTACAATCCTATCAGAAAAAGAGATCTTTTATATAAACTGAACAAAATGAGAATTTACAGTCTCCGTTGCAGATGTGCATATATACGGCTGATAATTCTGAGTTCAACTACTATAGCTAACTCAAAGAGCAACTTGGTATGGGTATGAGATGTCAGAGTTAATATTTAGATTCAGCTTTCAAAGCTTGTTCTGTATCTCACAATTCTTACTTCAAGTAAAGGGATGCAGTCACTGAAAACGATGCAAGCTTTACAAATGCAATGATTTTCAATTGATGTTGCCACTGATCACAAAAACCTGCAACACAATATGTTAACATATTCAAAGATTTCTTCTATTTCTTCTCCATGTCCCAGTTGTGTTTCATACTGGTAACAAACTGGGGGCCATAAAGCCCTTCCTCCTGCTTTCTACATGTGAATGCAGCAATAAGTAATACAACAAAGTAATAATAATACAAACAGCAATGTCTTGCTTTTATTTAAATCCCTCCCAGTAAAATAAAGTAAATTACCAATGTGCTGTGTAACCCCCATATTTATGCATTTCAAGAATTACATTTTAATTGTCAGAATTAAAGATTGCTCTTCTTTGTTTTCTTGACTGAAACGTTCCTAATGATTAAACATCGCAGAGCACTGTTAGCAGATTGATTACCTTCTTTCATTTCACTCATTAAGATGCATACCATTTGCATACAGAAGATAAATTAATGAGGCATCAGTGTCCTGACCCACTACTGCATTAATGCACGCTTCCCTATTAAAGCTACGAGGCTCATTTTTCTTTGTGTCTTTGGACCCGAGAGCTGGACACAGCAACAGGAAGAGAGAGCAAGAAAAATGTAAATAAATGTTTTTTATTAATTACCTTTCAGTGTGTTTTATTAGTAGGACATTGCTGTTTAATTTCACATACCACCTATTAATCAAAGCATTTGAGATTTAGATCAAGATAAGAACAGATAATTTTCTTAATTTCAATACAAGAAAGGGCACCCTGTACTGTAAATTAGACTTCCCTCGAATTGTTACTCCAGTTAAACAGGGCTATCTGGTGCCGGTCTCTGGGCTCAATATTTGTTCTCTTTATAGCAGTGCAAAGCTAATTGATAAATATGATATAAATGTCAACTTGCAAGTGAGATTTCAAAATGTCTTCAATCTATAGTCCCAATCTATAGTACTGCACTGTTATATACTTTCTGCCCTTATCTAAACGCAGGTTGATTTTTACTAGTTTTATACCATTACAACAGAGTTTAGAATTCAGTTTAAAAAAAGCTAATCTAAAAAAGTACGTCTTCAATTTTGACTTAAAGTCATCAACGTATGTCATTCTGTATCAGTTGCTGTGAAGCCCAGCAGCTGCATTCTGTATCAGCTGCAGTGAAGCCCAGCAGCTGCATTCTGTATCAGCTGTAGTGAAGCCCAGCAGCTGCATTCTGTATCAGTTGCTGTGAAGCCCAGCAGCTGCATTCTGTATCAGCTGCAGTGAAGCCCAGCAGCTGCATTCTGTATCAGCTGCAGTGAAGCCCAGCAGCTGCATTCTGTATCAGCTGCAGTGAAGCCTAGCAGCTGCATTCTGTATCAGCTGCAGTGAAGCCTAGCAGCTGCATTCTGTATCAGCTGCAGTGAAGCCTAGCAGCTGCATTCTGTATCAGCTGCAGTGAAGCCTAGCAGCTGCATTCTGTATCAGCTGCAGTGAAGCCTAGCAGCTGCATTCTGTATCAGCTGCAGTGAAGCCTAGCAGCTGCATTCTGTATCAGCTGTAGTGAAGCCTAGCAGCTGCATTCTGTATCAGCTGTAGTGAAGCCTAGCAGCTGCATTCTGTATCAGCTGCAGTGAAGCCCAGCAGCTGCATTCTGTATCAGCTGCAGTGAAGCCTAGCAGCTGCATTCTGTATCAGCTGTAGTGAAGCCTAGCAGCTGCATTCTGTATCAGCTGCAGTGAAGCCTAGCAGCTGCATTCTGTATCAGCTGCAGTGAAGCCTAGCAGCTGCATTCTGTATCAGCTGCAGTGAAGCCTAGCAGCTGCATTCTGTATCAGCTGCAGTGAAGCCTAGCAGCTGCATTCTGTATCAGCTGCAGTGAAGCCTAGCAGCTGCATTCTGTATCAGCTGCAGTGAAGCCTAGCAGCTGCATTCTGTATCAGCTGCAGTGAAGCCTAGCAGCTGCATTCTGTATCAGCTGCAGTGAAGCCTAGCAGCTGCATTCTGTATCAGCTGCAGTGAAGCCTAGCAGCTGCATTCTGTATCAGCTGCAGTGAAGCCTAGCAGCTGCATTCTGTATCAGCTGCAGTGAAGCCTAGCAGCTGCATTCTGTATCAGCTGTAGTGAAGCCTAGCAGCTGCATTCTGTATCAGCTGCAGTGAAGCCTAGCAGCTGCATTCTGTATCAGCTGCAGTGAAGCCTAGCAGCTGCATTCTGTATCAGCTGCAGTGAAGCCTAGCAGCTGCATTCTGTATCAGCTGCAGTGAAGCCTAGCAGCTGCATTCTGTATCAGCTGCAGTGAAGCCCAGCAGCTGCATTCTGTATCAGCTGTAGTGAAGCCCAGCAGCTGCATTCTGTATCAGCTGCAGTGAAGCCTAGCAGCTGCATTCTGTATCAGCTGCAGTGAAGCCTAGCAGCTGCATTCTGTATCAGCTGTAGTGAAGCCTAGCAGCTGCATTCTGTATCAGCTGCAGTGAAGCCTAGCAGCTGCATTCTGTATCAGCTGCAGTGAAGCCTAGCAGCTGCATTCTGTATCAGCTGTAGTGAAGCCTAGCAGCTGCATTCTGTATCAGCTGTAGTGAAGCCTAGCAGCTGCATTCTGTATCAGCTGCAGTGAAGCCTAGCAGCTGCATTCTGTATCAGCTGCAGTGAAGCCTAGCAGCTGCATTCTGTATCAGCTGCAGTGAAGCCCAGCAGCTTCATTCTGTATCAGCTGTAGTGAAGCCCAGCAGCTGCATTCTGTATCAGCTGCAGTGAAGCCTAGCAGCTGCATTCTGTATCAGCTGCAGTGAAGCCTAGCAGCTGCATTCTGTATCAGCTGCAGTGAAGCCTAGCAGCTGCATTCTGTATCAGCTGCAGTGAAGCCTAGCAGCTGCATTCTGTATCAGCTGCAGTGAAGCCCAGCAGCTGCATTCTGTATCAGCTGCAGTGAAGCCTAGCAGCTGCATTCTGTATCAGCTGCAGTGAAGCCTAGCAGCTGCATTCTGTATCAGCTGCAGTGAAGCCCAGCAGCTGCATTCTGTATCAGCTGCAGTGAAGCCCAGCAGCTTCATTCTGTATCAGCTGCAGTGAAGCCCAGCAGCTGCATTCTGTATCAGCTGCAGTGAAGCCCAGCAGCTTCATTCTGTATCAGCTGCAGTGAAGCCTAGCAGCTGCATTCTGTATCAGCTGCAGTGAAGCCTAGCAGCTGCATTCTGTATCAGCTGCAGTGAAGCCCAGCAGCTGCATTCTGTATCAGCTGCAGTGAAGCCCAGCAGCTTCATTCTGTATCAGCTGCAGTGAAGCCCAGCAGCTGCATTCTGTATCAGCTGCAGTGAAGCCCAGCAGCTGCATTCTGTATCAGCTGCAGTGAAGCCTAGCAGCTTCATTCTGTATCAGCTGCAGTGAAGCCTAGCAGCTGCATTCTGTATCAGCTGCAGTGAAGCCTAGCAGCTGCATTCTGTATCAGCTGCAGTGAAGCCCAGCAGCTGCATTCTGTATCAGCTGCAGTGAAGCCCAGCAGCTGCATTCTGTATCAGCTGCAGTGAAGCCCAGCAGCTGCATTCTGTATCAGCTGCAGTGAAGCCCAGCAGCTGCATTCTGTATCAGCTGCAGACGATTTATGTCGCGAACCGGAAGCCCAGCGAATAGAGCATTGCAGTAGTCAAGTCAGGAAGACACAAGAGCATGAATTAGTTAACACCATGTTTACAGATTATCTCACCCAGGGTAACATGTGCAAAGAGAAAAGAATGGGTCCCAATATAGAGCCTTGGGAAATGCCACAGGCAACCAATGAAAATCCAGACACAGAGTCTCAGAATGAAACAAACTGCTGTCTGTTAGTGAGAGATAACTTGAACCATTTTTAGACAATATCGGACAATCCAACTCAACTTCTGAGACAATCAATTAAAGCGGTATGGTCCACTGTATCAAATGCAGCACTTAAATCTAAAAGAACAAGAATAGATGCACAGCTAGAGTCTGCACTTAACAGTGGGTCATTCACCACTGATGAGCGCAGTCTCTGTACCGTGCGCAGAATGGAAACCCCACTGAAACTTTCCAAACGCTTCATTACCCTCAAGAAATGAATTCAGCTGGTTTGCTACTACATTTTTTTAGAACCTTAACTAGAAATGGCAGATCTGCAATAGCCTATAATTATTTAAAGCAGTAGGGCAAGATTTTCACAAAACAGTGTTATAGTATCGAGCTCATGGTATAGTAATGATTGGTTTAGTAGCAAGTGATTACACTATGTAACACAATTTTTGTTCCTGGGTAGTAAGTGTTATTTCCTAATTGCTTATGCCTCAAAAATATAGAAAATGGCTATTATTCCCCACAAACTTTGCTTTTGTGACCAGGACAGTGATATATATTCTGAAATTTACCTATTTCCAATGAGAAAACGGGCGAATTTAGAACATAAGAACATAAGAAAGTTTACAAACGAGAGGAGGCCATTCGGCCCATCTTGCTCGTTTGGTTGTTAGTAGCTTATTGATCCCAGAATCTCATCAAGCAGCTTCTTGAAGGATCCCAGGGTGTCAGCTTCAACAACATTACTGGGGAGTTGATTCCAGACCCTCACAATTCTTTGTGTAAAAAAGTGCCTCCTATTTTCTGTTCTGAATGCCCCTTTGTCTAATCTCCATTTGTGACCCCTGGTCCTTGTTTCTTTTTTCAGGCTGAAAAAGTCCCTTGGGTCGACACTGTCAATACCTTTTAGAATTTTGAATGCTTGAATTAGGTCGCCACGTAGTCTTCTTTGTTCAAGACTGAACAGATTCAATTCTTTTAGCCTGTCTGCATATGACATGCCACGAATCAGCCCCCAAATGTAGTCTCCCATCATGTTCTCGTTATACTGTCCTTGGTAGCAGCGTTCAAAGTCCAGTATATCCTGGTGGAAGTGCTCGCCTTGCTCCTCCGAGTATGCTCCCATGTTCTCCTTGAATTTATCAAGATGAGCATCAAGGATATGGACTTTGAGGGACATCCTACAGCCCATTGTGCCATAGTTCTTCACCAGAGTCTCAACCAGATCCACATAATTTTCGGCCTTTGATTGCCCAGGAAGCCCCGAACCACTGCGACAAAGCTGTTCCAAGCCGCTTTCTCCTTACTAGTGAGCTTCTTGGGGAATTCATTGCACTCCAAGATCTTCTTTATCTGTGGTCCGACGAAGACGCCGGCTTTGACCTTTGCATCAGACAGGTTAGGGAAGAAGTCTTGAAGGTACTTGAAGGCTGCCGACTCCTTATCTAGAGCTCTGACAAATTGTTTCATAAGGCCCAATTTGATGTGCAGTGGTGGCATCAGCACCTTCCGGGGGACCACCAGTGGCTCCCACTTGACGTTGTTCCTCCCCACAGAGAACTCGGTCCGCTGTGGCCAGTCCTGCATGTGGTAATGTGCCTTGGTGTCCCTGCTGTCCCAAAGGCAAAGATAGCAGGGAAACTTGGTAAAACCGCTTTGGAGACCCATCAGGAATACTACCATTTTGAAGTCTCCTATGACCTCCCAGCCGTACTCACCATACTTCAAGGCGTCCAGCAAGGTCTTGATGCTGTTGTAATCCTCTTTGAGGTGCACCGAGTGAGCCAGGGGAAGAGACGGGTACTTGTTACCATTATGGAGCAGCACGGCTTTGAGGCTCCTGGATGAGCTGTCAATGAAGAGGCGCCACTCATTCTGGTTACAGGCGATTCCGATTGCCTCGAACAGACTGGTCACATTGTGGCAGAAGCAGAGCCCATCTTGACAGGTGAAGAAGCTGGAAAAAGGTTGGTGACTCTTCCTCTGATCTGCAACTTGCACACTTTCATCCAACAAATTCCACTGCTTGAGCCTAGGCATTGGACTTGCTGAGACCAAGATCTCTAATCAAGTCGTTGAGGTCTTTTTGGTTGGGGTAGTATGGATTTCTCTCCTCAGCTCCACCTCTGAAATTGTCATCTGGATCTACAACGTCTTCCTCGCTCTCTGACTTGCTGCTCTCTTCTAAAGACGGCTGCTCTCTCTCCGGAGGAGTGGGTACGGGGAGCTCATGATAGTGTGGCACCGGGGCGATGGATGAAGGAAGGTCCGTACATGTGATAGCAGGTGCATTCTTGCCAGTCCGACGTTTGGAAGGGTCCACCATGCAGAAGTAGCAGTTGCTTGAGTGGTCAATGGGTTCCCGCCAAATTCTTGGGATAGCGAACTTCATGGCTCTCTTTTCCCCTCTGTACCATCTTATGAAAATACATTTATTTCACCCATGACTAATGTGTAAGAGATTCTCGCAACATTTTTCATATATGATATATTTTTTCAATAACATTGAAAATTGTAAAACATTTTAAAATTAAAAACTTTTACAATTTTAAAAATTTTAACAAATTTTATAACATAAAATTCCGAGCAACAATTGTCCATCTTACCTTCTAGAGTTTTTTTGCAGTGCTCACAGGTGAAATATGGTGCCCAGGGTTTGTCTTGATCCCCGACAGGCATGCGGAAATATGCCTTGTAGGTCTCACACATCTTAGCAGATGCTTCCACGGAGTACTTTTTCGCTCTTGTCTTGATAAATTGGCCGCAGACATAGCAAAATGCGTCTGCCGGATGCTTGCAGCCTCTTGATGCCATCTCAGAAAAATGCAGATATGTATCCACTTAGGCAGCTGGAACTAAACTGTATTGGTGGGCTTAAGGCCCCTGTATTTATACTACTATTTATATTACTGGAAAGTTCTAGAAAGTTCTAGAAGTTAATCCAAGTTTACTCAGCACTGAATCTATCTGGAATGTTCTGGAAAATAGGTACATTTCAAAATATCACTGTCCTGGTCACAAAAGCAAAGTTTGTGTGGAATAATAGCCATTTTCTATACTTTTGAGGCATAAGCAATTAAGAAATAACACTTACTACCCAGGAACCCCCCCCCCCAAAAAAAAAAAAAAAAAATTGTTACACAGTGTTTTCAAACGAAATGTGTTAATTAAATCAATCTGTTAATGCTCTGAAATTGAATAGGTGAGGCCATTAATGAACGCATTTCTCGTTAAAAAGCCTAATTGTTGCAGGCCACTTACCTCACTTTCTGTCTGAACGACTTGATAAGGGGAACTCGTTAATCAAAATGCATGTTAACAAGATCAAGAAAAATGAATGGAAGCATAATTTGCTGTTATGGAAACTACTAACGTACAAAGAGACGGCTCTCGCACCAGTGAGCAACAACCAAATGGAAATAAAAAAAATGGTAATCTATTTTGTGTATAATTTCTAAACT
This sequence comes from Polyodon spathula, assembly GCF_017654505.1. Taxonomy (NCBI): domain Eukaryota; kingdom Metazoa; phylum Chordata; class Actinopteri; order Acipenseriformes; family Polyodontidae; genus Polyodon; species Polyodon spathula. The sequence goes on along the minus strand of NC_054534.1, from coordinate 106,861,982 downwards.
TAATTTAAAATTGTGCATTTTGTTATGCAGAATGTACATTTATTTAGAACACTTCACATATAAAATGCTGATTTACAATTATCTGACATCTGACAAAAATCGGGCGGCATGTATTAAAAAAAAAAGAAAGAATTAAACCCCATTAATCATTTACCCTCATTCAGAGGGATAGTGGATCTCTACTCCGAATATCTCATTCCATCTCATCCCTCAGATGCTTAATTGAATTGAGATCTGGTGACTGGGCAGGCCACTGCAGTAAGCTGAATTCACTGTCATGTTCGTGGAACCATTCCAGGACACACACAGCATATTAACTGTTTTTCAAAGCAAGACTTGCAGAAGCACATAAAACCACCAGTCCTCCTTCTGCCATTCTCTCACTGGATGACAAAAATCGCCCCGTGTATGGTGAGAAGTTTCTCACGATAAATCACTGACGACACATCACAGGCGACAAAAATCGCCCAGTGTATGGTGGCCTTTACATCAGCAGCAACTGCACAGTCGATAATTGCATGTAAATTAATGGAACTGGCCATGATGTCTGTCTGAACTTCAACCTGATCGAAGACTGTGGATATACAGTATTTCGCCCGCCCCTCCTAAGAATGCTGACGTAAAGCACAAAGTGGACACTGCTCATTTGCATACAAGATTTAGTTAAATATTTAGCTAAATGTTAAATCTTGTTTAGAGATTTAAGATTTAGTTAAACATTAAGATCACAAATTCTAGATTTATTTGCGAACAGCTAAATCTTAATTGTCATATATATATATATATATATATATATATAAAATAATAAAGATTTAGTATTTAAATGTTGAAAATTTGCTAAATATTTTAAGATTTATAAATTATATTTGAATGTATACATTTAAAAAAAAAATACAAAAAAATACAAGATTTAAGTTAAATCTGGGAAATAATACATGTTAAATATTAACACTTAATTTTACACATGGCACCTCATAATTGCGAGTCTGTACTTCTGTTCTTTTTTTATAATTTAATCATTTTAATAGCAGCCTTCTGTGATATAATAAGTGAGATGCTTAATTTGTAATTTGCAATAAAGCAGCACTACAGAATCACGCAATTATTTCCTTTAATGTGCCTTGAGCAAGTGAGCAAAACAAAAAAGCTTGATTTTACAGTTGTCTTATTTTGAACAAAAGGAAAGGACACAAATAGAATTTTGAAGAGGTCATGAAAACAGAAATATATATAACGCAGTAGCTATTGTACATAGCCCATATTCCTTATCGTTATGATATTATATTGGGGAAGTATATAGCCAAAGGGCGTTAGATTGGTATAGCAGCTCAGGGGAGACTCTCTATTGTGAAGTGCAGTTATAAAGATCAATGACATTACATTCAGTGGATACATGTATGTGAAAAACAAATTGTTTTTTTTATCCTAGAACTGTAATAGGTTAACATTGTCACCTTTCACTTGGTCATTCACACACACTGGTACTGTATATACTGTCACTCTGACACACACCACAGATTTGAACTAAATTATGTGGTTTAATAATCTTATGTTTCTGTGGCGGGTGGTGGCCAAAAAAAATGGAGCAAAAATGCAGAAAAAAGGCAGTGGGCTTGGGGGTCCCATTAAGCACCCAGCAATAGTAGAATCGTATTATTCTATTCTGACTGTCAACGCTTTTCATATTATATTATTATTATTATTATTATTATTATTATTATTATTTCCTCTTCTTCTTTTTCTTCTTCTTCTTCTTCATTTATTGATGCATTTATTTATTTATTTGGCTGATCTTGGCTGATCCCTTTATATCCAGGCGACTGGCAGGTGTTAGGGCAGTACAGGGTTACAAAGCAAGATAAATATCTAAATACTAGTTGTACAGTAAATGCAATATACTACTAAAATATAATATGAACTAGGACTCAAGAAGTTAGCATTACAACAAGTTATATAGACAATTACATATTAGTAGTGGCAATCATGCGAAGTATATATATATATATATATATATATATATATATATATATATATATATATATATATATATAAAAAAAGTCACAATGTAACATTTTGTGCACAACAATGCTTAATTCACGGGGCGGAGCTATGGCCCCTGATAGTGTTTATTGACAGAGTTAGTAAACATATACACATGGAGAGAGGGGTTCTGCCTCTTCAAGGCCCAACATTTACTTGATTGATAGACACGATAAACAGGAGGGGGGCCATCGTCTTTGAGATGACCCGACATACGAGAGGAGCACCCTCTCTGAGGTTACCCGACATACAAAGAGGCTTGCGAACCGGAAAGAGAACATGAATTAGTGTTGTTAACACAAAAGACGTTCCGGCTCTTCCTGACCCAACATATACAGTATATGAGGAGACCCGACAAACAGGAGGGGGACCACCTTCTTTGAGGTGACCCGACATACCAAGAGGGGCACCGTCTCTGAGGTTACGAAAAGGCTATGAAGAGGTTACGAAGAGGCTCGCGAACCGGAAAGAAAACATAAAGTTAGTATTTGTTAAAACATATAACGCGTGGTGTTCCGCCTCTTCAAAGCCCAACATAATAGAAGGGGGGTTCCGTCGCTGAGGAGACCCGACAAACAGGAGAGGGGCCACCGTCTTTGAGGAGACCCGACAAACACGAGGGATGCCACTGCTTGGGGACCCTCACATAGAGGCATCAGACCTGAAAGAAGAATCCCAAAAGAAACATACATGCAGATGGAAGGGTTTGGCCGGGGGTCACCTCTGACTCATGGAGAACCCTCCTCTATGAGGTAAATGAAGCGGAGCTTAACAAAGGGTTGGAGAAAGTAGAATCACTAACCCCCCAAAAGATGGACCCCCGGCTCCCCGCTGACGCAACGTGAAGAAGAAAAAAGAGAGAACCGCCAATGCATAAGAAAGAAGAAAAGAGAAAACATTTAGACGAAAGAAAACAAACACTTAACGTGACAAAGGGGTTAGTATACTGTACCCTAATGACTATGTGAAGACCCTCTGCACAGTGGAAAGAAAAAAAAACCCTTTCTTTTAATTTTATTTCTTAGGGGGAAATCTTTGGTGGCTCAGGCAGAAAGGTCGTCCCCACTCCGGACATACTAGCAATGGACTGATGTGTGGAGGATATTTCAGATGATGAAGAACGAATATAAGTTTCAACTGCTGATGAAGTCCAGCGCCCCATATTTTTAATTAAATGCTGGTTAATGTTGGCTTTTGCAGCTGAAGTAGCTGCCCCTATTCTAAATGAATGAGGAGTGTAGAATTGCGAAGGAAGACCTGCTCTGGACACCACGGTGGAAAGGTGTGTTGAAAACCAATGCCTTGATACAATGGACCGGCTTGAATTGATAAACAAAGGGTCGGAGGATGAAATGGCCTTGCGTTCTGCAATGTACTTCAACATGGAAGTGAAGGGACACAGAGGAGAGTTGATCTTAGAAAGCTGAATACATTGTCCTTGCCGCAGTTGATCTGTTTTTGAAATGCGAAGAAATAAGATGAAATGAGAATCTGGGATGAGTTTGAGATCACTGCAGCGGATACCAAGGGTAGGAAAGCTGGCAATAGAAGGAACTGTATATTTAGAACATCTCAAAAACCCCAAAAATGCAGATAGACATATGATTTCCATAGTTAAATCATCAAATGGAGAAAAACAGCCATGGCACAGAATTGAAATGAAGTTACTGAGAATGTCTATAGAAATAGGCAGGCAAGCAGAAGAAGGAGCCGGAGAGCACTTGGAAATTCCTCGTAAAAGGAGACGAACCGCTGGAATTGATAATAGAGTTGGGGAATTAATGGACATCAAATGAAATTGATGCTGAATTCCTGACAAATATAGTCTGATTGTAGCTGGTGCCAGATGTAGAGAGTCCTTTGCATGCACTATGAACGCCATGATCCAGTCCTGGTTGAATGGAGTAGGATTAATCCTGATTTGTAAACAAAAAGTTACATAACATGCCCAACCTGTAGAGTACGAGGATCTGGTAGATGGGGCAAGAGCTGATGCCATGTAATCTTGAGCTGAATTAAGACGTTTATTAATAGTTGGATTTAGTTGAAAATCAGCTGATTGAACTGTAGGTGGCGAACGTTGCTGCTGGATATTGCAAAGCTGTAGAGAGACCGTTCCAGTGCTGAATAATGGTTTCGCAGGCCACATTTTGATTGTTAAACAGACCTCTGAATCCCAGAGATGAGGCATCAGTAAATAAAGCCATATCGTGTGGAGCTGAAATTAAATCATCATAAAACACAGAGAGACTGTTTCAGTGCTGAATAAGTGCAGACCACATTTTATTGTCTTTCCTAGCGTCTGAGGAGATAATTATATAGGAGTCCAGATTTTTTTTTTCTGTTGATGCCAGCGCTAGCAGTCGAGATATAAACGTCCTCCTCTGTGGAATGATATGTATTGCAAAGTTAAAATAACCCAGCAATGAAAGCAGTGCCCATTTTTTAATTGTTTTACTGATCTGAAAATCTTCAATGAGCAAACGAATATGGTTAAGTTTAGACTCAGGCAGGCTAGCTTCAAACTTTTCTGTATCTAGAATGATTCCAAGGAATTCCAAAGAATGAAGAGGGCCGATTGATTTCTCTTCTGAAAGCGGAACACCAACTTCAGAAAATAAGCTTTTAAGATTGGAAATCGCTTCTGCTGGTGCATCTGAAGGAGGAGAAATTACTAAAAATCGTCCAGCAAGTGGAGCAAGAATGGGACATGATAGACATTAAGAAGAATTCAGCATAGTACTTCCGACAGGGTATCAAATATCTTCGGGCTGCTGCGGCAGCTGAAAGTCAATTGGGTGGAAAAATAAAACTTCCCATGCCAGCATATACCAAACAGGTGACGGAGAGACGGATGGATTGGCATTACTTTAAATGCGTCTGATATATCTGCTTTTGCTAACCAGGAACCACGACCTGCTAATTTAATTGAATGTATTGCGTCTGCAATAGTGATGTAATGTAAGGAAAATTGATCTTGGGGAATTAATGAATTAATGCTGCTGGTGCTTGACCCCCGTGGTGCTGATAAATCAATAATGAGACGCTTTTTTCCTGACATTTTCCTCGTGGCAATGCCGATAGGATTAATTATATATACTGGAAAAGGAGGAGCTAAAAATGGACCAACTATAAATCCTTTTATAATTTCTTTTTCGATTAGAGATGCACTAATTGTGGTTCCTGAGTCGCTGAATAAAGATTTTTGCTTTTGAACGAGGAAGAAGGAATTTGAGTCAGACCGGTTGAAAAACCTTTTTTTTTTTTTTTTTTAACCGTCGATCAGGTAATTGATTAAATTACTGTCGGGATGATTCTGTAATGTATTTGATAATGCCAGGATGTTTATAGGAGTAAAGACTGTGAGCATCGGGGAAAGTCACTTGCGTATTAAAGGGCAGATTGTATTAGCGTGAGCAATTGCTGCACATGTGGATAAAATTGCATTGCCTATTCGAACAGAAGCCAGTAATTGAAGATTTAAGAAAGTTTACAAATGAGAATAGGCCATTCGGCCCATATTTGTTTGGTTGTTAGGATTGATCCCAGAATCTCATCAAGAGCTTCTTGAAGGATTCCCAGGGTGTCAGCTTCAACAACATTACTGGGGAGTTGAACCAGACCTTCACAATTCTCTGTGTAAAAAATCCTATTTTCTGTTCTGAATGCCCCTTTTGTCTAATCTCCATTTGTGACCCTTCGTCCTTGTTTCTTTTTTCAGGCTGAAAAAGTCCCTTGGGTCGACACTGTCAATACCTTTTAGAATTTTGAATGCTTGAATTAGGTCGCCAGTAGTCTTCTTTGTTCAAGACTGAACAGATTCAATTCTTTTAGCCTGTCTGCATATGACATGCAGTTTCGAAGCC